>NC_034410.1:16865266-16906725 GCF_002078875.1 Numida meleagris | reverse complement strand
AGCGCCCGCTCCACAGCGGCCCCCGCGGCCCCGGCCATCGCCCGCCGCCCCGGCGACCTCGACCCCGAGGCTTTCCCGTGCACTTGCTCGGCGCAGCTCGTTACGCCGAGCGGCTTGGAGAGGCCCCCGGAGGCCCGGCCACGCCGCTCGCGGCTCGGGAGAGGTCCCCCCCGCGGCCGTCCCGGAGCTCGGATCACCTCCGGACTCTCAGCCCAGCTCCACTTTGACCCGCCGTGTACCCCCGGCCGGCCCCCCCCCCCGGCCCTCGCCGCACCGCCAACCCCAGGCGGAGTGGAGCGACCCGAACCTGCGGCTCCGCCGGGCGGAGCCTCTCCGCCCCCGGGGAGAGGCAGCGCCTCGAGGACGCACGGATGAGTGCACGCCGCCGACACCTCGCACCCCGACGGGGATCCCGAGCCTTGTGCCTCCGCGGTGCGCGCCGGGCGGAGAGGAGCTCCGGACTGAGGAACTCCGCGCCCGACGGGCGGGCGCAGGCAGTGTTGGGAAATGTCTCCTTCGGACGCCCCGGCGGATTCCCCCCCCTCCTGGACCCACAGGGACCGGGAACGGCCGCTCAGCGCTGCAGTTGCCGCGCTCCAGCCCCGGTTGGAGCGATGGACGAGGGAAATCCGCCGTCCGGGCTCGGGGCTCCCCGGTGTACGGCGGTGTTCCCCCGACGGCGCCGACCCTAGCCCCAGGGGGTGCCTCGCGTCCCGGAGGAGGGAAGCGAGGCCGTCCGTCCGTGCTCAGCGCTTCTCGGGCAGCCCCGCACGTATCTGGCCGAGGCCTGCAGAGTTTGAGAGAAGAAGGACGAAAAGGAGCGGGGAAGCAGGGAGAGACGGGGCAGGGCAGGGCCGGGTAGCAGCGGGCGCGCAGCGACAGGCGCGCCCCGACGGGGCGGGCGGCGGGGCCGGGCGGCTCCGCGGTGCCTGTAGTACCTCGGCGGGCTGCCGCGAGCCGTCCTCGGGGGCACGGGGGTGCGCCTGCCCCACAAGTAGTCACGAAGGCGGCTCGACACGGTTTTTGCTGCCCGCCACCGCCCGGCACAGCGCACTGCAGAGGGACGGCCGCTCGGCAGCCGCGCCTCCGCGCCCCGGCCCGGCCCCGACGGCTCTGCCCGTGCCCCGCGGCGACAATGCCGCGAATGCGTCGCTGTCAGCGCGCCGGGTGACTGATGAGGCGAAGGCGCGGAGCCCTCTCCAAGGTCAAGTTGAAGATCCCGGTGGCGGTTTCGCTGCCGAACAATGCCCGGCGCGGGGCCCTCGGGGGGGATCCCAGGCGTTAGTTTTTATACCCCCACCTCCCTTTTCCCGTTCTCCCCCTCTCTGGGCCGAAAGGTTCCGCGAGGGGCTCGGCGGCACGGCCCGATGGGACGCGGCGCTGCGCGGAGGGGCGCGGAGTGCGGGTGCGGGGCCGCGGGGGCCCGGGAGGGGTGGGCTCCGGGCCGCGAGGGCCGCGCAGAGTTCCGCATCGCTCCGCGCACAGCGCTCCGCGGCCGCTTTGCTCCGCGTTCCGCCAAAGTTTTCCAAACGGAGAGGGGCTGAATAAACCCTTGGCCCTCTTCTCTCGCCCGCTCGCTCCGCTCCGTGATGATTGATATTTTTTATTCAGCCAACTTTTATTTACCTTGCAAAAATGTTCGGGACCAATGTGATAAATTACAGATATGCAAATTTCTTTGAATGGCGTTGTAAGTGTGTCTCGCTGGAGCTGAATGCGGCCTTGCAGTCGGTCTGCGCGCACTCAGGACCCCAGGGAGCTGATCAAAGCACCCTTTCTCTTTCATCCCCAGTATTCTCCTCCGAACTATTTCGATACAATATGTTTCCATGATGCACTCAATGTGCGAGGGACACAGGACTCATTACAACCTAGCTAGTTCTGCCGACCCCTTTGTTCCGAGGCATAAAGTTAAAAAAGGAGGAGGGGGCGCGGGGGGAGCTGCCCGTTGCCAGCTCTCTGAAATGTTAAAGCATGCGTCATTTTTCACCAGGTCTCGTCTCGATATCCTCAAAAGACAAACTATGAAACCGGCCTCGGCCCTTCTGGCATTAATTACGCCGCTGTCCAACCGATCTGTTTTTCCTATTATATGCATTTCTCAGCGGGGATTTTTTTTTTTTTTTTTTTGCAAGACTAATGCAGCTGCGAGTCGAAGTATGAATGCGTTTTATCAGTATAGAAAAAGATCCGCGGAAAGGCTGAAAAAGATGTCAAAGTCCGCGGCGGCGGTTTTCTCGCCCGCCCCTGTTCGAGGCAGTGGCTTTGGGAAAGCGCTGCGGACCGCCCCGCGCTGTTACTAACGGGTTCTGCCTCGAACTCGCAGCTCCTCAGAGGGGAAAATCTCAGCACAGAAAAGCTCAGAGGGTGCCGAGAGCGGGTTCTGTGCTCGCTGAATGCCCGTGCGCCCAGCGCGTCTTCTCTCGCTCGCTTTCGAGCGTCTGGGGAAGCGGCTGCAGTCGGCGGCCCCGCGCGGGGCGGTCCGCTCGGAACCTACGCGAGGTCCGCTCGGGGCAGCGGCTCCGGCGGGTGACAGTCAGAAAGAAGCCCCATTTCGGCGGATGGCGTTTGTTTAGGGGCTGATTGGTTGACGGAAATGGCTGGCAGCCAGTTCTGGGAAAGATTCCAGACCTGACTCCGATTAACCCTCTCTGGTGAAACTCTGCTGGAAACCAACTCACCAGCAATTGCCATTAATCTACTTACTAATTAAGCCAATTCATTTCTAAAGGAGAAAAATTCCTTTCTTTGGCCAAAGTGATGGGAGGAAATTTGAAAGAAGCGCCAAACTGTGTAACTGTAATTCAGCCAAGGACTGCTAAAACAAGGTGTTGATATATAGCTGGAGATTTAAAACAAGTTTCTAGGGCAACAATCCTTTGGAGGCGGTGGTATATAGTGCATAGTAGATGAAGCTCGAATAATGGTGGACCGCAGTGTGCAATTGTACGGACGTTGGTTGGAACCGGGGCCGCGTTTCCCAATTAAGCCCTTCAAGGCTCCGATAATTTATCCGCCCAGTTGCGGCGCTTCGGCCGCGGGCGACTGCTACGGGACCCGAAAACCACCGGGGTGGAGGCATCGCCAAACTTTTGCGCCGTGTCAGCGATGATACGTCCAGGTGTGGAGGCTCTGGAGAGGCGGGGGCCTCTCTGAGTGAGTCTCCTCTTCAGGCGAGCGACGTTTGGCTCCCGAAGAGCAAAGGCCGGGGAGGGGGCCCCAGGAGAACCAGACGAGGCCCGGGACCCCGAGGGCAGGAGGAGGGGTCCCGCCGTTCCTGCGGACTCCACGTTGGAAGCCCCCTCCGGTGGGGGGGGAGGAGGGTGCTGCCGGGGTCCCGCCCGCCCCCGTCCCACCTCTCACCCCCGGTCCCGTTTCCACGCCCGATCCCCGCGGTCCCGCCCGGGCAGAGGCAGGGAACGGGACCGCAGGGACCCCCCGACGGCCACCTCCGCGTGCGAGAGCTGACGCATTCAAGGGTGGATGGTTTAAACGAAGCGTTAACGGTTCCCCCGCGTTTGGTTTTTGCGAGGTGTAGGGCGGCGAGGGCAACAAATTCAGCGCTCGGGGACTCCGGCCCCGGGAGGCGGCAGTCGGAGCGCTCCGCTCGGCGGGAGGTGGGGGCTGAGCCCCGCGCGCTGCCGGACGCCCCCGAGGGCGGAGGGGTCTCGGGAAGCGCCTCGGTGCCGCGACGCGGTGGGAGCGGAGCCGCGGGCGGAGCCGGGGACAGAACCGGGGGACGTTTCCTGACGGCGAAACTCACCGCGCAGCGCCGGCAGCGCCGTGTGCGCCCCTGTCCCGGGCAAACACCGAACTTCTGCGTTTAATCTCTCTCTGAGATCATAAAAAATAGGACGCGATATCCTAAAAAGACTAATGACATTTCACAGGTAATGCAATTTAGAAAGCAACACTTCCATGTTTTCTTTTCCAACAATGTGCATTTTTGTAAACTGCTATAAATTGCAATTCAAAAGCCCTGATCTCGCCATCCCCAATCATTTTTTATACTGATCAAATGAATGCAGATACTCCCATTTGGGAGGGGCGACATGACATTTCCCTCGGCAGTTCTAAACAGGTCACGGACCTTTCACAGACCCTAAGGCAGTGGGAGGGAGCTCTTTACGAAACCGTGTAACCAAATCAAACCAATGGTTACCCCTTTTCAATACCGTTGGAATGGTTTGCACAATGCTATTCACATAGCAGCAGAGAAACTGAAAGGATGGTCATCCAATGGAAATTTCTTTGCTTTTGTTTAAACTTGCGGAGCTCAAAAAATACTAGAAAACAATTACTTTTTGTATGACAAAAAGATAAACACTCTCCGCGCAGCCGTGTGCGTACGCCCCGGCCCTCGGCGCGCCGAGATATTTATCCACGGAGGCGCACACATGTGTGTGGGGATGTACATTTATCGGAGATGTTGCTTTGTTCGAAGCCATAGGCACAAAGACACAACATGGCTGCCCTGGAGATGACCTATTGCTTTCAAGTTGCTTGAACACATCAGAATTTCTATTGTCGAGGTTGATTAATTGTAACTGATAAGTTACCATGAATAAAGATTGTTTTTCTGTTTAATGTGGTGGGCCTGATTTGGTAAATGCTTCATTCATGTAGCCTTGCAGCGCAGCATATGGGCGAGATTCATTCAGTATCGCAAACATATACAATTTATTATGCTCGTATGGTCACGGCCAAAAGGCCTTTCTATTTTAATGACAAAGTTTGAATGAAAAATTCCATTTAAAGAGTCACTAACGTTAAACGTGCCTTTGTGATTTATTCCGGCTCCCGGCTGCCGGTGAACCGAGCGCCCGGGGCAGAGCCGTGCCCGCGCTCCGCCCGCACCGCGCACCGCGCACTGGTGGCGCCGGGATCCGCAGTGCGCGGGCGGCGGCGGACCCAGGCGCGGCGCTGTCCCGCGTGTCGCGCAGTGCCGGCCACCCCGTCTCCATCGGGCCCTGGCCGCAGCCGGCCCCGCTGTCTGCCCCAGACGGGGCGGGCGCTGGGTGGCCGGGCACCGGCGCCAGGTGTGGGAGAAGCGGAGGGGTTTGTCTGCGGTGTGCGGGCACGCAGGGAATGCTGTGCTGATAGTCGAGAGAGAAGTTCAGCCCCGTGCGGCCAGGAGAATTTTTTCTTTTCTTTGACACATATTAAACTGTGTGAATATGATCTCTTGTCGTGATAGATACTCGTTGTTTTAAACTTTCTCGAAAAGATACGACAAACTTTGAACTCCCTTCTGCTTAAAAGTCCCTTACTCTCGAGAAAAGGGACTCAAAGCAGCAAACAAAACCTCGCCCAACAAGAAAACCATCGAGCTTACAAAGCCTGCGGTCTGCAGGGGGCTTTGATCCTGTTCCTGCCCATTTGAGGGGACTTCTAGAACTGAATTTAACAAAATCAGCACCTTTGACAGGCAGGCAAAATAGAGCTTATGCACCACTACGAATAACTGATTAAACATAGGGTTGATATTTGTGGAAAACAACCACAACAACAACAGCAACAAAAACCAACCAAACCCTTGAAAGAGCCCTTTCAAGCATTTTAAAAAATATGACCTTTTAACCTTTTATTCCCCTTCTGACAGAGTAATTTGAAACAGAAACAATGTAATCTATCAAAATAAGTTGTGTTACTTCTGTAAATCAGATATTTATATTTGAGCTTTCTCTCGCTGACAAGCTGTAAAGGCTCACTGTTACTCTAAGGGTTTATCTCTGTGGTTCTTGTCTTTTCTGCTCATTAAGTCTGTCTACAGATTACAAAGTCAATAGATGCAAACACCAGACTGTGAGAAAAATCTCCCTGAGTACATAAAAACCAACAGCAGTGGATGCTATACAATGGAAAGCATAGATGTTTGTAGGTGTTCAGTTTTATCATCTTCAAACAAGAGTAATGGGAGTAAATATTGTGGCAAAACTTCACCTTCCAGTGTTGTGCACATCCTTTTGTCATTCCCGAAGGTTGTTCTTTAGGTTCCATCATTTCTTAATGGCAGATTTAGCGCAGAGTTTAATTGAACTAAGGTTTACAGGTATTTTGAGTTTCTTACACAAAACGACAGTGCTAATTATCAGTCCAGCTACAATGCAGAGTACCTGGATGGGATAACTCAATGGCTAAGTTTATGGATCGTCCTCTAAAGGGATGACTGACCTCAATGGGGCTCATTCATCTCATTAAAACACTCCGAGGGATCCTGGGCCCTAAGCAGGTTTAAGTTGTTAGGAGGTGTCTTTAGGTGCGGACTTCTGATGCCTTCTGCTCTAATGCACTGGAGTTATATGCACATTTTGTTAACGCTGAATTATTTACATTCCCAATATTCTTTTATCTGTGCTTGTACGTTAAAGAGGGGCTAAAGCAAAAACTAGACAAAACCTTAGCTCCAACTGAATCCACAGTAGAGGGCACTTATGCATGAGCAGGCTGAAGTGCACAGCTGGATGAATGGTACCAAACTTTTAGAAGTCACATATTAATTTGAATAATACTGTTTTAAACTTCTGCAAGAAGTACGTTGCATCATCTTTAGAATTTGGGGGAAAAAAAGACCAAAGCTATTTCCAGAACATTCATGTGGATACCAGCAGGTCTGTAGTGGGAAGTTACTGAAGAGCAGATTCTGCCCAGGTGCTGCTGCTGTTTGTGAAAAGCCCAGTTGCTAAAGCCCAGGGGGTTGTTTGAGCACATGGCTTTAAGAGGAATAGCCAAGAACTAAGAGAGATACGTGCTTAAAAAAGACATTTAAGCAATGCTGTCACACACTTAAATTCATTTGTTTATCATGTTCTTTTAAAACAAAAAAGGTAGCTAAAATAATTAAATAACTTTGCACTGACTGGAACTCACGCAATCTTCGCAGAATGCCATTCTACCTTTGGACAAAATGACATCAGCACAGATCAGACATTTTCTCTCCTGGCTGTGTGCAGGCGGGTCTCTGATAACAGCTAAGCAGGGCTGAAAGGCTGACTGCTGGAAGGAAAGGACAGCAAGGCCACGGCTTCCACGGCTGAGCTGGAAGCCACCCCCAGAGCTGGCGACTCGTCCAAGGGTCGGTGCGCGGCCATGTGCGGGGTGGAGCTGTCCGTGGTGCTGAAGCGCGGAGCGGGGCGCGGCACCTGTCCGTGGTGCTGAAGGTGAGGGGAGGGCACGGCCCCAAGTAGCTGTAGGCCAGGGGAGCTGGCAGCGGGCTATGACGTAGATTGAATTTCTTGGGTCTCTCTTTTCTGCAAAGATCAGCACTTATTAAAATGCCAGCAGCAATTATTTTCAGGGGAAATGACAGACAGCAGACAGAGCTTGCCACAAAAAAACGTCCATATGGACTATATTTGCCCACATCCATTTGGGCAACCTGGTAAGAGAACGACTTCATGTAGGCCAGGCTGCTAGAAGATTGCACTCTGCTTGTGCTGAAAGAATCAAACTGAATTACTGTGTGGCTTCTTCTATTAACAATCAACAAACAGCATGAAAAAGCAATACAGCACAGCAGTATTTTTAATCTTGGTCCTGTTTAAAAAAAAATAACAACAACAAAAAGTAGTCAAAAACCCAATGGTTTATAACCTGACTTTCAAGTCTATTTATTTGTATATTTTTTTAACTTCATTACTGTTTTGTACTTAGTATTATCTGTTGAATATAACATATATATCTTCATACACATCATATAGTTCTACATAATGTGTTTTATCTTTGATTCATGAAGAGACTTGCATAATAAGGGTGCTCTTGTTTTGAATGATGCAACATTTGGCTCAAACTCATAAAACACTGGTAGTTACCAAAAGCAGCTAGTAACAGTGCCTAGCTGGACAAGTTCCTGCTTGGTAGGTGTTTGAAAAGGTTATGCATTTGTTAGACAGTCTTTGAAGAGTAAAGGAAACTAGTGTTAATTTTATTGTGTGAAGACTCCAGCCTCTAAAGTTATTGGACTTTCATCTGCTTATCAAGAATGCTCACTCTCTCATGTGAAACTAGAAGAGGCATAAACACACAAACATCCAGAACATCCCCACTTGCTTAATCAAAATTATTAAAAAAATATTAGAGGATTCCTGAAAGTCCTCTGCTCATGTCTTGAATAAGATAGGTAAGTGTGAATTTGTTATTAAAGAGCTTTTTGCCTCAAATCCCAAAGAATCCTCCACTGGGGAGTCATCTCCAGCAAGAATATAATAGATTCAAGTCATTTTGAGTGTAGCCTTCCACACGAGGGGGAACTGACACTGAATCAATGCTTCAAAAGCATGCAGGACTAACTTAACTCTCTTTTCATAGCCTCAGCAAACAGCTGACTGGAAGAAGGAAAAATCTGATTGTTCCTCTGAAGGAGCAAAATACTGACATACAACATATTCTTCGTGGTTGCCCTTATCACTGTTATTTATTGATCACCACACAGTCAATGCTAACTGAAAAACAGTAGAGATAACTAAATGTTTCCAGGATTAGGACTGTCCAAGGGATCAAGCCTGTCAGAACAATCACCACACTTGTGATATCTGTAACTCATCCCAAAATAAAAGTAGTTTGAACATACAGAATCAGAACAACAGAAGTAGAGCTAGATAAACAGAACACAAAGAGTAGAGCAATGTTCAAAGTAAAAACTTGTTTGCTGAATTATATAACAAAACCAAAGGGAAATATTTAAATGACATTCATGCATTTACAGATAGAAATGTAGAAAAGGTAGCAATTCTCCATACTTACATAGCCAGAAATACAAACGAAAATTACAACAAATCATTTAGGAGTGTGTAGTTGGTTCTAGACATAAACACAACCACTTGAATTAAACAGCACTATCCACATATTTGATATTAAGTATCTTGACAGAGAAGGAACCATAAGGTATCAGTAAATAAATTGTTATGCTACATATCAAATAAACAAAAAGCCCTCATAATGATCCTGCTTTTTAAATAAACCAATAACTAACATTCTAAGAGATGGAGTGAACAGTATTGTGCTTAATTGCAATTACATTTTTAAAAATTATTTAATAGTATAGATATTGAAAAGAAGAGAGTTCAGTATTATAATCATGCTGCATTGTTGTTGTAGTGTGTTTTTGATGTTAAAAGAAAAGGTAAAAAAAGTTCTCATAATGTTCTTCAAATACAGTTTAGTGGCGATATTAGAATTCAGCATCAAAATGGCATTATGTTCACCTCTTTTCTCATGGGATACAGAATCACACAGAACTGCAGGCATTGGAGGGGACCTCTGGAGATCATCTAGTCCAACCCCACTGCCAACACAGATTCCCTAGAGTAGGTTGCACAGGAAAGCATCCAGGCAGGTTTTGAATATCTCCAAAGAAGGAAACCCACAACCTCTGTATACATCAAAGTTTTGCAAGAAAAAGGTGTCTGGAGAAATATGATTATGTTCAAGTTTAAGAAATAAATACTTAAATTGCAGAATATGTTATGATGCATCAAAGATTTCAAACTAACCATCTTCAAACGCTGGCCATTTTTGTTATGTTTAGAAGCCTAGGCAATTCATCTGTGTCTTCTTTCTGCTTTCCAGTAGGCTGGGAATATAATGGGGGCTAGATGAGAAATATTTTCTTTTTGAGGATCGTTAGAAGCTATTGGTTTACTGCAACGTGGATCCCTCCCCTGAACTAATCTGATAATCCGTCCACTGAGGTTGAGGCATTAGGCTTAAAAGACATAATGAAACATTACTGTTTGGGCAACTGTCCTGTTCGGAACTTTAGAATCCCATTCATTTCTCACTTAAGTCACTCTGGTCTTCCCATTTATTTTAGTACTAGATGAATCAAGCTTGTATCAGTCTTGTTACTCACTGAAACAATGCTAATTTGATTCATAGTCAGGTAGTTACAGCTGCAGCCACAAATATCTATTTATTATTTTAAGTTATACTGGCTTTAAAACTGAATCTGTTTTGCTTTTCATGAATGTTTGTTGTTGCATGTACATGACAACAAACATGTGGAAGATATGAATATGTTAAATATTAAAATCATGTGAAATGCATTTAATCATAATTCATGTTGCAAAGAAATATATCTCTATCTCAGCAACAAGTCATTGTCTGACTTTGAGAAACTCTTTCTTTGAAACAATCGTTCATTATGAAAATGATGAATGTTGACTCCTGGATATGTGAAAGTCTTATGCTTCACATAATTGTAAAAAATACTACCACTTCTTACTGCAGAAAACATCTAAGCTTTTATGTTTAGAAGAAAAATGCTTACCAAAGTTGAAAGTGAATGTAAGCCAGCTTTGAATCTGTTTGTACCTTTTATAACATTTTCAATACAAACAGGGCAAACCATCTGTAAATGACAGACCAGACATATATTACACACATTTTAAAAAGACAGTGTAGTTTAAGGCATATGAGCTGATAAGGAAGAAATCAACATTAATAAAAGATTTGGAAAAGGATGCAACATTTTTGACTCTTACTTAATATGGCATTGCAGTGTAAAATCTTTTATAAATCAGAAGAATGCATCTTAACTTGCCTTTTCCTGAATTGTCTATTTTTTTACAAGAAGAGTTGAATATATTTGCAACTGAAGTTGATATGTGAATAACCTATATATGTATGGATAGATCAGATATATTTCCTTTATCAGGAAAAAAATCAGTGGAAAATACTATTTTAATCTAACATTGTGTCTGAACATTCATTATTTTAGGGATAAACTCAAAAGATTTTCAGTCTGACAAGATCCATTCTACTTCAGTCTCCCTGAAATTCTTACTACACTGTCAGAACTGCATAAAGGGGACAAAACACATATGACTCTGTATGAAGGAAATAAAAGTAATTCTTCCATTTAACACCAACTGCTGTGCAATGAATGAATTTTAAACACCTACACCTCCTTTTTCTGTTTTGTCAAAATCCTTTTCTTAGATCTCTCCAAGCACAGTGTGTTGTATCTCTAACTTGCGAGAACACAACCTGAATGCAACACAAAAAGAACTGTGCTAATCTGTGTCCATTCAAAGAGGGACCTACTGAAATCTTTTGAAAAATTAGAGGACCTAGCGATTTATTCCAGCAAATGTACAATTTATGTGGCATTTGTACATATACTATGTACAAAAGACTGTGCTGCGTGCAGCTGAGCATATCCAGCCTTATTGGATTTACCATTTCACAATTTTTGCTCTCAAATTTTTTTGACTTTATGCTATGAGCTGGCTTCTATGACTTGTTATATTGGAAAGGTCAGAATGACTTTCAATAAAATCAAAACAATTAAGAAAACAACCCAGGTGCTGTGTCTTTACTTACTGTTTCCCTAGGAGATGTACATTTAAGTGCTAGTAACTGGCGTTGCAGAGTTTGCCTAAGAAACATCTCGTCCTTAATCGCGTGCAGACTGAAAAAAATTTCACATGAAATGAACTTATACTATGCTGCCATTCCTAAGAATTACAATACATAATATTAAAAACGTATTGAAACCAAATGTTTAAAGTGTGAAAATAACTATAATGAAGCAGACATTTGATTGATATTTTCTTCTCTCTGAAATAAATGAGACTCTTAAATACAGGTGAAGGATAGCCATTCTGGGTAGCCTCAACCTTTTTGCTGTGCCCAAATAAAATTTGCATTCACTCAGAATTTGAAAATGAGAAACTTACTTGATTTCATCAGTAGTGAATATTAAGTACGTCTTTTATCTCTCCTCAATAAATTCACTAATCTTTGCCTCTTCTCTGCTGAATGCTCTACAACTCCTGTGTACATCCTGTGAATATGATTTCTATAGGGTTTCAAGTATCAGAAATCTTCAATTCTGTTCATTCTACAGTGATTCTTTGTAAAGAGATATTTTAGGCTAAGGATGCAATGATAGTTCATTTTAAGAATGAATGACAAATACATTCTTTGAACATGTCAAGTCTTTTGATGTCTGAGTGTTTTTTTATTAGAAGAAAGAGGACACAGCTTAGCAGAGCAAGAATAGACACACTCTGGCTTTAATCTGATTTCATACTACTGAAAAGATTGTGTAAAACGCAAATGAAAATAGCAGAAAACAGAAATAAAAGACCAGACTAAACCAGAAAAACATAAATAAAGTGTTGGTAGTTTCTGTTCCTTTAACACATATAGAACTGTCATAAATAAATACACAAGCACCCCAAGCACTTTCAATACAGAAAAAGGTTAAGTAATAGGGAACTATATCCTCTATCACAAGTTTAAAGTTGCCAGTTAGAGAAAATTTACTTTTTGTATCTTTTCCAGGCTTTGGGGGAAATAATTAGGTAAACACTATTGATCAGAGAAAGTAGAACAAATAACCAGTAAGCATTCAGCTATTCATGGGACACATATACATTAAAATGACATTAATATATTGCATTAAGTATATTATATTATATGCATGGGTAAAGTAACAGATCTTACGCAGTGGAAAAATCTGTGAGGAATAGAAACACAACTGGAATTTTAAACACTGTCATTTTTCTGTCTGTAAATTTACAGTATCTTTAACCACTGAGTGCTGATACTTTATCTAATCAATGAAAATTGCTGCCTAATTTCTCAAGGTCCAGCTCATGAGGTAATTTGAACAGCTGTACATTTTTTTCCCTCTTTCTGTTGAAAGAAAGTTATTACAATTCTGAAACTGAACTTTTAAATTAAGGTAAGTGAAGGAAAAAGGATGAAAATTGTACCAAGTGGTAAGTTTTTTCTTAAGTAAAGGAACTTGTTTGGATTGTTTGGATTATTTTTCCTGGTATTTTTCACAAAAGTTTGATAACTAGCATTTAAACAGTCTCTTGTGCCACAAAATAACCATACAGAGTTCAGGTGCAGTTAAATAATACTAGAAGACAACACGACGTGATACGACTCCAGTCTTTGACATTTAAAGATTTTAAAGTAAAAAAAACCTCAGTATAATTAAAAAGAATTATTACAAAATAATTTTACATTAACTAGCATCTCCTACAGCTGTTATAGATGAGTGGACAAAGAGATTATAAAGTTTGAGTTCTGTGCCCTGTGTGTGTCTGGTTACAAGACGAGAACTTCACAGATCTTTTACCAACAAATAGTAAATTAAGAAAGAAGGAAAACTTAAATGGATTTAATTTTTATGAAAAACAAAAGAGAAATGATATTAGAAGGAGCAATCAATGCATGAAAGCTGCTCTGAAAGTAATGTTTCCAGTTTTATTATGTTGGCCCACACTATCAGAAGCAGATGTTGATAGTATGGCTGTAGGAGTTGAACCTTCCTGCCAATATTCTGGTACATTTTGCTGCTGTGTGACAGATGGCAGCAGAGGGGCAGTCTGACAGAATGGCATCTGACATGGTAGTAAGAAGTAAAGGAGTGTAACTGAATTGGAAAAATGGAAAAAATGGCTGCCACTGACATTCATCAACGCTTGCTGAATGTTCCCGAAGACCAACCAGTGGATGTGAGCACAGTGAGGCAGTGGGTGATGTGATTCAACAGTGGAGGCAATGACAGTAGGTCACCTCTGCTTAAGCAGATTTTTACAAGTGTGACATGCAGGCTCTTGTTCTTTGCTGGAGGAAATGCATAGCTAATGGTGGTGACTGTGTTGAAAAATAGTGCTTTGTAGCTGAGAATATGCTCTATCAAATACTGTTATTATGCTCTTTGTATTGATTATTATTTCAGTGGGAAAAAAAAATAGGGGGCATTACTTTCGGAGCAACCAACATTCAATGCTCTCTAGATATTTTTCAGACACTTCATCCACCAGGCCACAGTCTTGGTGATGTTCTTAAAGCACATATAAGTTTTTCTGGTCACAAGAGGGCTCACATGTTTTATACTCAAAATTTCAAACTATGAACATAATAGAATAATAATTTATAGCATTGTACAGCATAAAATTCAAGGTAAATATGCTGCCCAGGTAATCATACTGTCATGTAAAAATAAACTGCACAGTCCTTTAATATACTGTCAGGAAGAAAAAAGAAGCCAAAATAATCATTTTCCTTCCTACAGACTATTTGTATCTTATAATTAGTTGCCTTTTTATCAAAATTAATCTGTATCCATGATGCAACAGTTCTTTGCTACATATAAGATTAGAAATTAATCTCTTTCTTAAGCAACTAATTTTAATGTTCTCTGTTAAAAAATGCTCCAGCCTCTGCCCATTCAGGTAACACAGTAAATACTCATTAAGATAGAGCTGAGTAGATAACAATAATATAATTTTATTTTTCTACTGAGACTCGCATGATTACTAAGAATGCTGATAAGACTGTCATTATGTTATCACTATATCAACATAATGTATTCTCACAATTTTCAGGTGAGAGGATAACTTGAGGCCAATTTCAGTGAATAACAAACTTAACAAGAAGCTCTCCATTGACCTTAGGGGTATTGTATCAAACCGTACAAGCACAAAGGACGAAGTGTTTGCTGTGCAACGGATGTACCTTCATTACAGTTCAGTATTTGTAGGACAGGAATTACAGCATTCTCACACCTTGGAGAGGTGTTGCGGAGATAAAAAATAAAGGAAAATAACCATCTGAAGTACAGTAGAGTATGCAGTTGGAAGGGAATTTGTTTTTCTAAATACGATATCAGCCCAATTGGATTTGAAACTCCCTTGAAATTCTGAGAGAACAAACTGACCCTGGACGTGTTCAAGAACCGTGTAGATGTGGCACTGAGGGACATGGTTAGTGGGCCAGTGGGGATGGGTTGGGGTTGGACTAGATGATCTTAGAGGTCTTTTCCAACCTTAATGATTCTGTGATTCTATGATTCTATTATATGTGGAATTTAGAAATTCTTAATCTGTTGTTTTCTTCCTAAAATAGCATTGAGCTATCATGGCCTATGAGAATGATGTTTTTAGAGCATGATGCCAAGTGCCTATGTTGCTCATTCTAAGATGCAGACTGATGTTATGTGGGTGTCTGAAAATTCAAGGGTCTAGAGATAGCAGCAGAAGACTGCATAGTGCAGAGTGAGCCAAACCTAATGCCGTCTGATCTGTGCTGCCTATACAGAACACAAAACACCAGAAAAGCTCTAGAGTTTTACCTTGAAGAACTGATTGCTTTATTCCAAATGACAATATGAGTGATGTAGTTGTCTTCATAATTAAAAATTACTTGTCAGTATAAATATAGTCATAGCACATCTGGCTACTCAAGTGTTTCTTGCTCTAGAAATACCGTAGGGGTTTTTCAGTTGGCAGGATTTGTGCAAAGACCAGCTTAAGACCAAGGAAGTTTCTATCCTTTCCAGAGTTTTCAATATTACTCACAGATGGCAAACAAGGAAACTGTGCTGAAGTGGTGTGATGTAGAAGCACAATTCTCAACAGGTATCTATGGCTGAGCAGTGATCCATAGGATCCTCAGTGTTAATTTGCTAGAAATTCATTACATTTGACATCTGGAGGAAATTTGTGGGTTTCAATAAATCAGTATGTTCCAGCCAAAATGTTTCAGAATGCAGAGAAGGAAGAAAAAGAAGAAGAAAACCATCTGAGTAGAAGAGCACACATAAAGGAGGACTGCGACTGCATGAAAAAAAAAAAAAAAAGAAGAAAGTCCTGTAATTCTGGGATAGAGAAACCGTAGTTACGGAAAATGTTGAAGCATGAAAGAAGACAGATGAAAAAGATCTTTGAGAAAGAGGAGCATTAAGAAGGAAGACACAGAGAAACAAATTGTTTAAACAAGGATCTTAGCAGATCAAAACCTCATTCAAGCATGTGGCAGAAGGCTCTCAATGAAAAATTAGTCTAACAGCATTCACACAAGTTTTGTTTCTAAAATCATTGGTTACTATTTACACAATCATACAAAACTACCTGTTTGAAATGTTTACGGTCTGTTACAAGCAGGTGAACAGTATATTATTCAACTCAGTATTACTTAATTCCAATTTTTAAAATTTAGCTATTATATCTTCAGATGCTAATAACTATGTAACTGAACAATGTATAAAGCAACCTCAATTTTCATTAATATAATTTGCAAAGTCTGTAGGCCTTCAGTATTTCATAAATGCAACCAACGGTGTTACAATACTATACCTGTTTCGTACAATCTGGAATTTCTTTTTCCATATTGTATGACTTTGCTCAGTCTTCTTTCTAAAAAGAAAAAAATATAAAAAGAAGTGGTTGAAATTGCGTAGGGGCTCCTTAAGTGTCTTCAAAACACATCTTAGAAATGTTGACCACTACCTTGCTCTGGTTTGCCTTTCTTGATCTTCACATTTCTTCAGTTTCCCATTTTCAGCAGTCAGGGTCCTTTCAGCAGATTGCTGCTCAGGTGCTACATTTGTTATCTAAATGTAAGTAAAACATTACTTATTTTCTAAATCAACTCGCAAAAACAAATACAAGTTTTGCTCATACACAGTGCTGTTCTTGGGACAAGTTCTCCTATTTTGGGCTATTAAATATTTCCAGTACTCTGTTAATAATCAAAAGATTTTGTAGCCTAAGCCAGCAGTTCAAAGTCGGCTCATTTTTTCCTTTGTTTCTAAGAATGGTGACAGGCAATATTTTGGCAGTTGTAACAAAAGCAGCACTGTGGGCAAAGATGCATTTGTCCTAGGTATATGTGTCTGAACATCTTAGTGCTGTATATGTGCCTGAAACTCATCTTAGAGTTATCAGTGGGAAAATTACCATTGCCTTCAATGTAGGAAGACTCAGGACTGATCACTGTAAATTCCCCAGAGCAAAACCAGCAATATGTGGAAAGTGTACAGTAAAGAAACTAGAAAAACTTATTACTCTCAGATCTAGACCTGATTTGCACGATTGTGTCTATACTTTGGGCCCAGGAATACTTCCTGATCTTTGGTTCTGTGTGGATGACCTGAGGTAAATCAGTCCCATGTCAAGTCTAAGGGCAGAAAAACCTGGGTGCACAGACTTAGAAGGAAGCTGCGGGCCATTTCCAGTATGGATCACTGGATGGAAGGACAAATGCAGGTGCCAGCGGAGCACCCATAGGGGAGACCTCATTTCTCTCTGCAACTACCTGAAAGGAGGCTGCAGAAAGGAGAGGGTTGGTCTCTTCTCTTGCATGATGGGAAATAGGACACAAAGAAACAGTCTCAAGTTGTGCTAGGGGAGGCTTAGATTGGATATTAGGAAGAATTATTTCAAGGAAAGAGTGGTCAAACATTGGAATGGACTGCACAGGGGAATGGTGGAGGTATTTCATAGACATGTGGACATGGCACTAAAGAGCATGGGACTCAGGAGGTCAGGTTATGGTTAGACTTGATGATCTTGAAGGTCTTTTCCAACCTGAACGATCCTACGATTTCTCTTCCATAAGAAGTTCCCTTTGAAATTTTCTTTTCTTCTCAGGCAGTATCATTTCACTTTTACCTTACACTGGCAGATTAGTCACTGCAATTTCTTTTTCTTCTACTTGCAGTGCTGAAATCTAACAATGGCCGTGAAAACCTGGTTTAGTTTCCTATAATACTTTTATCTTTCAGGAAATTAGAGTGCCATTAACTGTGCATGACATGTCAGGAATCTGCAACAAGCTAACCCACTTTAAATACACCATTCTCTCTCAGCAAGCTGTCATATATATTACTTTCTCCAACTGTGAATTATAGCCTACACTGCACAGAGAAAATCAAAAATCAAATGAAAAAAACAACAAAGATGAAAAGCCTGGTCAGCCCTCTCCTCAGTCATTTCCCGCTTCTTCTTCACACCTCATCCAAAAACATATTCCTTCCTCCAGGAGAAATATTTAATCCCTGTTATATTTCCACGGTTCTCCACACAGACACACTGCACACGAGTCTGGTACATTACACACTCATCTGTTTGAACAGAAATTTCAAGCTGTCAGTAGTGTTTTGTATTAAACCCTTGCCCTATCCACATCAAGTCATCATTTTGTTTTCTCAGCTGCAGATGCATTCCATTTTCTCTCAAATACACATGCTGGTAGCTGTGTGGCTAGTTCAGAGGTGTAAACATCAGAGTTAAAGAATAGATAGTGTGGCAGATACATGGCAGTACCAGGCCTTTTAAATAAAGAAAAGCCATGTTACCAATGTACTATTAAAAATCAAATTAAATTCACTGCAAATATTAATTATTATTAAAAGACTGCAAAACCAATCACATGACCAAATTCAGCTTCCAACATCAATTTTCACTGGTAACACTCCAGAGTTCAGTAGCAATACAGCTGGGTAAATGGAGAGTTGTAAAAACAGAATTAGGCCCACTGTGACTACACACAAAATATCAAACCATGTGCGTAATGGTGCAAAGCAGCTCTGAAGTCCTAAGATTTTATTTCCAGCTGATTCTTTCTAAGAATTACAGATGCTTGAAATATAAGGCTAATAGGGTTCCTGTAACCTTGATCGATTCCCTCACTGACTGCTGGGACAGGTTAGGGTAGAAAAGACCACATTTGAAGACTTTCCGTAATTTGAAGATCCCTAGCTCTTGGAATGGTCCCCTCAGGAAGCAGTAGCTGTTCTGAACTCTAGTTCAGGATGGCAGTCAAAAAGAAAATGAGAGTTGTACCTGTTCTCCCTTCAAGAGCTTGTGTGAAAAAATGGTTAAAAAAATAGACTTTAAAAAACTTTAATCCCTAGAGTTTGTAATATTTCTACTTAAAAAAATAAAATAAAAAAAAAATATTTGCTTAAATCTCTGTCACCATGTGTATCTCTCAGAATGATTCACTTCCTGTCCAAAAAGAAGAGCAAATATCTTTGCAAATGTGGAAAGCAACCGTAAGCTGGATAAAATGACAACATTTGAAGATAAGTGAAACTCCTGCCCCATTTCACAAGTGTCTCCAGATCACAGAATCAATCTCTTAATCAGAAAAATCCTTGCTATTTAAGCTATGTTTCTTGTCCTTCTGTTTTAAAACCTCATGCAGGCATAATTAAGATTCTATTCAGAATTAAATATAAAATTGATATGAAATAGTAAATGTTATTTGCCTCTTCCCATCATTTGGAATATTAGTCCATTTTCATTTTTGCTTTTTAAAATTAGGATTGTATCTAGGTATTTATTTTTGTCAGTCACTCAGTGCAGGATGATTGACTAAATGTTATACCCTCTTTAAGCTGATTGAAGCTAATGAAACAAATTTCTGCCCCCTATTGATCTATCCAATGAAACACGGCTGAAGGGCTGAGAAACTATAGCTTTCTTCCTTCCATTTGATTTAAGTTCCCATGTTAGATTAATGTTGTTAAGATTAGGACACCCCATCCATAAGCCTCCTGAATAATCTCCACTGTGAACCTGAGCTCTCAACAGCCACCCATGGTACATATGCATGGTCATTGGACTGCCTCAACACATGACCATCTGTCATCATTGCATGGTGCCTCTCCACAACTGGGTCGGACCCTTGCCTGAGGGCATTAGGTTCCAGACAATGCTGGTTTAGATGAACAGTTTGGTTAACACTACAAGGGCCATCTGTTCTACAGGAAATCCTTTCTCTGTGTCATTAATGAAGTATTTGTAGCACATAACTATATATTTGTCTACTTGTGTAAGCTTTTAGGTAATAGGAATTGTTGGGGCATGTTATTTGCAACTGAACAGAATAGTCTGCAAAAATACCAAATTTTGTTACATATATCATGTTTACCTGTTACACCTGTTGGTAGAGATGAAAACCAAACACATATTTAGCAGTGGAAGTAGTAAATTAGCTATGGTTTCAGCATAGTTATAACACCTCAGAACCTCAGGCAATCTAAAAGAACTGAACCTTGATCTAAACCTTGCTAAAAAAGTCTATTGTCTTCTGAAAAACAAAATATTAATCCTATTGAAGGATTCCAAAATTTAACTTTGGTAGGGAAGTGCTGCTTTTCTGTAGCATGTTAACATGTTGATTATAAGAATAATATTTCAGGGAAGACATTTCATATATTTCTGCCTGTAATAAAATACATAATTTATTTCCAGAAAATGAAGCATAGCCAGAACCTAATTACTTATGTTTTACATGCTTACTATGCTTTCCATCCACTGTTCAAATAGGCTTGGCTTTCAGATACTGAAACTGTGACTTGCTGAGTAGGAAGAAAAACAGCTGGGAAAGAGCACTTTGCAACTATTATTTTGCTAGAATCTCCCCTTCCTCCAAAACTCATTTTCATCTTAAAAGGTGAAAGGAGAAATTCAGCATACCCTACTTTGAACAAAAATTATTTATATTACAGAGAGAATTTCATCTTGGACAAGACTGCTAATTGCCTGAAAATTTCTAAATGTGATCACTGTGGGCTGAACAGCCATGAAGGCCCAGAGGTGGATGAAAATGCACTGGGTGCATAGACTTCACTTTCTACCTAATGCAGATGAGTGTTGTATCAGACACAGTGACCTGACTGGGAATCTATACTGAGGAACTTCGGAAGTACCATTTCCTTTTTCATAAATTCTGAAATTACCTCTACTTGAGAAATTAAAAAAAAATCTAGCCTGAAGTTATTGATTATTGGATGTACTTACATCCAATAGCCTCCTTTTAGTCTACTTAAGCTCAAAAAATTTGGAAAACTTGAACAAACCTCAACACTATTTGAAAACTGAAACATAGATTTTAACCCTAATAGATCATTTTTTCCCCAACAACTACAGTGATTAGAAGATTTTACAGTAACATTGACTATGCATCAAAGAATCAAAATACAGAGAAAGAAAACCGTTTAGTCTCTACTAAATACTACGAGCTAAGGGACAAATTTAGGGAACCTAGAGAATAAAATGGAACTGAAAGTAATGAAACTATGAAACAGATTTCAGGAGAACTACGGCAAGACTTTGACACTCCTTCTGCTGTACTGTTACACCCTTCTCACTATTACATTTCTTGAACATGAATTATTTGCTCTAAATAGAGGAAATAATCAAACAAAAATTTAAATCTGTTTGACGGAAATAGGTAGAATGATATACTTTTCCTTCTCTAATCTACTGTTTCCTTAATGAACTTGTGTCCAACTCCTCTTTGCTCAACCGTGTATTATGCAGTCATCAGCTACCACAAAAACAGTTTAAACAGATATCCTATTATTTTCAATATCTTAATCTATAACAAAATAGATTTTCTTATGTAAATAAAATCCCTATCTAGATACATAAAAATTTCAAAGGTGAATGCAGGTGTCCCCTTACTCTGCCTACAAAACAAAATTGCACAACCAAATCTGCTGCAGTACAAACACTGAACAAAGTATCAGCTAACACTGTACGTGTACATAATAGTAATTGAATAGTAATTTTACTTTATTGAATACACTATCGTGTGCTCCTTCAAATCCACATTCAAAAATTTAAAAACCCTATACAGCAGAAACTTACCAGTATCATTCAGTGTTTTATTCATTACCAACAGAGTGTATCTTGAAAACTCCTGAGGCCATGTAGAACTCTTTGTATTTTCTGAGAGACATTGTCCTACACGGGCAGTATATCAGGTTAGGCCCAGACATCCACACAGTGGCCTTTGTGATGGCCACTGAAGAGTGGTCGGGGCTGGGAATTCATCCATGTACTTAAGAGAATAAAAGGAATAAATGTGTTTTGCTTTTTTAATAATTACTTTTTAAAAAGCGTGTGAAGGAGAGAAGGGTTCATGTACTCTCTTGCAGGATCAATACAGTATTGATCAACGCCCATACGAAACAGTACAGGTTTAATAATTTTTAATTCACCAAGTCAAAATCCTACTGTTTTTGATGTGTTTTAAAGCACAATAGCAATTATGAAGGGTTGTAGGCACTGGGAAGAACAACAGTATGAGTACTGGCAAAATCATAATAGAATTACAATTATTATGGATGGAATACTCTTAGAGATTCAGTTGACAGGAAGAAAAAAGAAAGATTGTGAAATGGTAGCACTAAGTTGGTCAAATAATAGTCTATGGCCAAGGGTAATAAAAGATAGAACAGGAGAATTAGGTATTAAAGGAATACAGGAAAATGTAAGCAATGCTTTAACCTCCTCAAAACAATTCTAACAGTAGAAAAATGGAGACAAGACATTGTAAAGGTGAAACTATAATCCAGAGCTCCTTCAGTTCCTCGGTAGTTTTTGATACAGTTCTAACAGGAAAATTCACAAACTACTAAAAGAAGCAAGAGGAAAAAAAAACATTTGCAACAACAAAACTGATACCTAATAAAATACTGAAGAAACTGACATTATTTTATTAAATTGTAGTGGGATAAACGATGAGATCTGAAGAATGATTCATGCATACATGTTAAGTGCTATTTCTTTATATAATCTGGAATTTTCCTTTAACTTTTCAGTTCCATACCTTTCCTTCCCTGCAGCTGGCTATGTTACCTTTAGCTTAAAGCTCTACTCTCCAAACAGACAAGTCCAACTCTGGGCAAGGTTTGCTGGCAAATCTAACAGCAATCTCTTAAGAGTCTAAACAGACAGAAATACTTGAAGCTGGGTATTTTGAATATGGAAATGTCATAACTATTGCCTAGAGTTCTTTATGCCCTCACCTCTCAACATCACAGCTATGCCAGCCAACTGTCTGGTGCATAACTAGTTTTCAACCCCTACATTTTTAGGGTAAGGACCTATGCAAGACCAGGGAAAATTCTGTAGCAAGAAAGTTCTCACAGTTTCTCTTTGTTTGGCTTCAGACAAAAATCTCCTGCTGGAGTGTTTTGAGCTATAAGTCTAACAGATAGATAATTACTAGTAGTATACCATATTTTTGTGTTTGTTTGTTTATTTCAAGGCAATCAAATACAACTTTCAAGCATTACACATATTCCAACCATCCAAGATGTTCAGTTTATCTTAGCATATGGTTTGTTCTCACCACATGCCGTAGATTTCCAAGTGTAACTCTCATTAATAGGATATGTCAAATAACTGTCGAAAAGAATTTCAACTTCAAATGTCAGGCTGATTAGAATAATTTAGATACTAACTTCTGAGTGCTGGCTTTTTTTTTTTTTTTTTAATATTATTTGAACTTTTAGGAAGATGAGGAGAATCAGCAATCCTCTACTGAAATAAATGCATTAGAAAACTTAAATTCAATCTAACTTTAGGGATAATAAATCATTAAAAAAATCATTTGTTCTTACAATGATTCTCTGTGTTTATTTTGATATTATAAATACATCCTACAAAAGTTAAAGAACATCCTCAAAATACATGCACTTTTCAGCCAATTATTTTTCCAAAATATTTACAATATAATTCAAAGCAAAAGAGAAATACAAACACTTCAACTTTTCTCACTCTTCTGGTGAATGACAGGATGTAGCAGTAGGTACAGATGATAAATAACATTCTTATTTGATTGTGATCACATTCATAAAACTCACAGTAGAGTGATGGCTTTGATAGTTCAAATAACTGACTAAGGTTATAGATTCACAAGGGCTAATCACCCTTACAAGGAGGAAAGTGTAAATTTTAAAGGAAAACATTCAAATGCTATTAAAATGTTTCAAGATTTTTCCTTATTATTCACACACATTCTTCTATCTAAAGAATTCAAATTTGGCAAGTAAGGAGAAGGACTTACAAGGAGAGGATGTCTTTGAGAAGTGAGGACAACTTAAATAAAACAGACCACACTTTTTATCTCTCTGTATATCAAAGAAGTGTTTTTGATCATTAAGCATGAAAAAAGGAGATCATAAATGGAGAATAAATCCCACAGTATTAACGGGAATACAAAGACGTAATTTTCTTACAAAATCACTCACTGCCACAGGAATCCCCTCCCATGCACTCTCAAATGAAAACAGTTTCTCATGAAGGACTGAATGAAGTGCTTTGCGGAATTCGTACATTCACTTGACCATGAGAGCGTTTGGGAGGTAGATGACTACAGGCTTTTGAAAATTATGCTAACTATTAAAACAATTTTTTTAATTGTAGTTTTGTAGCCATGAATTCTGTATTTGCAGGCTTTTCTATACTTCAGTGATGTTTCTTGTTTTGCGGTAATCTTTGCTTTTCTATTTTCACAATTCCTTCAGGATCATATCCTACTGTTAATCATGATGAAGAAGAGGAAATGTTTCTCTCTGGATAAACTTGATTCTCAGCTTAAGAAATTCAGAAATAGAAGTTTATTCAACACCTAAACTACCTTTTTAAAAACTTGCAGTGCCGGGCAGCACAGTAAGCTATTGGCCTTCTGCAGTACTATGGCATGAACTTAAGGCTGACTTTGTGCTACTTTTGGTCTTTTAATATGAAGATATTATGTCAAACAGCACCCCAGTTTTCTGTCTCTGCTTCATAGCACTGTATTTTTTGGTAAAATACTACTGCTTGTACACAAAGCTAGGATTAGTGGCCTGGTGTTACAGGTTCTGTATTTTCAGCTATTTATGAGGTAAAATGGTAACAAAGAGATATCTTCCATAAGATTCTTCTGTTATAAATTGAACAGATTTCAGATGGACAGACCTCGAGCTATGCTTACCAGCTAACCATAGCTGTCAAACATCATGCCCTGTGATCTGCCCCGTTTGCTCTGTCTAGATTAAAGAGCATGGAATAGTGAGGAACACTTAGATTCAAAGTGGTAGTGAGATAAGGGTAAAGTCTAGGAGTGATATTACTTGACTCCATCTAGAATCAATGGAAAAAGAGACTGAAAAAATGTAATGAGAGTAGAGTGCTACTACTGCAGCACAAGGAAAGTATTCTTTTACTTAACTAAAACACAAATGGAGGCTTATGGGGAAACAAATGGAAGAAGAAAAACTAGATTAAGACAATTAAAATAGAGACATGACACAAGCACAACACTTTGGAAAAAGTCTATCATTAACTCACTTTTATAATTTATTGACAATTTTTATTAAAATGAGAAAACAAGAAGTATTCTATAAATAGTATACTCAAAAGGCAGATGAGTTTTTGTTGATATAAAATTGTATAAATATGTATTTGAATTTTGATCTATGACAAGGGAAGATTATTTTTCAGTTCACAGACATGGGACACAATAATAACAAAAACACTTTTCCTTTGAAGTCTCTGCTGCATATGAACTGAAACTGTTAACAGCATCAGAAAGTAACAGCAACTCCTTGGCCGGCACTGAGCTGTAACAAAGCCAATCATTTCTGTTACTGCTCAATGCTGATCATGAGTTTGTATTACTCACATGACAGGAAAGCAAAAATATTGTTTATAAATTATGATCCCTCCCCAGATATTGAAAGAATTATCAAAGTAGACAAGAAGGGAAAAATATTTAAATGAACGTTTTCCCCCTAAGATATATTCCTTAGAATTCTACTATTGTTTCAAATTTGTGTACTTTACTGATTCTGTTCTGTAATGTAATCAAACATTATTACATTTTCCAAGATTTAAACTAATAGAAAATGTCGTTCTGTATCACTTTCTAATATTTGTAGTAATAAAGTCAAAATATGCAGAAGTGCATGGTAATACAGAAATTGATTAATTTATATAATAATCTCCATGACAATCCTTTAAAAATTTGCTAGTACTTAGAGATCTTTTGAGAGTGCCAATGCTTTATTCCACCATATGTGATAGGATTTATATTTTCAGGATTATTATATTTCAGCCTCACATACAATGCACTTTTGACATTCAGTGTTCATTTCTCTTCCTCTTGAGATTGATATGTTCTGAGATGGTTTTTATTCTCTTGCTTGCCCATCTTTGAATCCCACATTTGTATGCACTCAGAGTACCAACAAGAAGTCTCAATGAGCAAAGCATGCAAAGCATGCTCCTTCCTTGCTGTTTCCCACAGGATAAGATTGCATGTAACTGTGCACGTTACTACTCTAACCTGCCTGTCTTACTGCATTACTGCTGTATTTCTTTCATGTTGCATGATGATTTGTTTGATGACACACGATGAAAAGATAAGACCACAAAAAGCTGTGCTCTAAATTATAGTAGGTATTGCAGAGTAGTTGAGGTATCTTCAGTACATTCTGTAAGTCATTACGATGCACACATTCTGTATTTATTTAGGGGCATCACGGGACCTTAGAGCTATCCTCACAATTTGTGTCCTATATATTTGGTAACCGTGTGCTTGACTTCAAAGAGAATTGGGAGGAGTGGAAAGAATGAGGCCAAGTCTTGCTCAATAGCCTCTGCAAAGGTTGGGCTGCCATGTTCTCCTTTGTTTGGAACTCGGACCATTTCTAAGCTAGAAAGGTTTTTGCAGTTCTTTCAATATGATGAAGGTATTTCAATACGATTCTAGGTAGAAATTGGAACTAACTCTGGGGTGAAAATAGAATTGAATGTCTAAGAATCAATATTTATTCATTTTAAAAACTATTTTATTTTACACATGAATTATTAAAAGCTTCAATCTCAGTTTTTTTTTTTTAATATATATTAAGAATATATCAAACTGACTGCCTAAGTGTTAGCGTTAGAGGTTCCTCAGGGATTTCTAGAACTACCACGATTCAATTTGTAACTTAAAATGATTTCTCCAGGTCCCTCAGTTACTATTTCAGATCCAGAAGTCTGTCTGAGCTCTTCTCATGTTATAAATCAGTTCAGAAACATACTAGGAATCCAAATCAGTCCTCAGCTTTACCATCTAACAACAATGCCTTTAAATGTTTTTAATAAATATACAATTTAACAAATCCACAAATCAGACTGCAGTTCTTAGCATCAGCCAGGATTCTCTATTGCACATTTTTATCCCAAAAGATATTTCTTGAATGAGCAGCACATATGCCCTGACTTAGCAGGCTAAATTTAGAAAGGCAGATTTTAAACTATTTCATTCATCAGTTCCCAATTCCAACAGAATTGTGCTTACATCTTCAGGTTAAAGAAGTTTTCTTTAAATGTCCTGAGAATTAAAAAATATTTTCATTATGAAGATGCTTATTTGGATTTATTTAACAGGGAATTTATTTGGTGGTTATTCACCTTCATAAACTGATTTGAAAGACCTGTTCTATAACATTATATTTTGTTTTCCTCTGGCTTAAAAAAATGCAGTCCTACAATACTTACCCAGACTCACAGAAACCGAGAACTGAGGAAGGGCCGCAGGATTGGCCCCCTCGCTAAAAAGCCCAAGACACATGGTGCTGAGATTAACAAAACAAAGTACAGCAGCTATGACTTGGCACAAAGTTTGACAAGCTGCAGAAAAGCAAATGTTTAAATAACTGAAGTGGTACTGATTTTCTATTCACAACCTTTTCTCTTCTAAACAGTATCATATTCTTTTCCAGCACATTTAGGTCGCAAGTCAAGCTGTGTTTTATTTTTTATTATAATAAACCCAGTCAGTTTACTGTAACAAAGACATACTAGTGGTGATCAGTGTGAAAGCCAGTACGAAATCAGGCTAGGAAAAAAAAAAAGTCAAATGGCAAAATAAAGGACCAGCCGTCTGGAAAGTTCCTGGATCATGTAAAAAGAAAATAAAAGACTGTGTTCTTATGAGACTAATGCAGAATACAAAAATATTTAAAGACAAAACTCTGTATCATTGCCTATGACAGCTGTTAACAGCAGCATCAAACCTTTATAAATAATGTTGCATTTATTAAATGTTTTCCAAGCCCACCTAAAACAAAAGATGAGTGGTTTTTCTCCGAAATATTTGCAGTAGCATTGTTTATATCTATTCGTCTCAAAATACCACACACTCAAAATAAAACTCTAACATAATTTTACAATGTCTTTTTCACCTGTAAAGCAACTTCCTGACCTAAAAACCAAGCACCTTTAGTCTATGGGATATTGAAAATGTTTTGTATATTTTATTTGATTTGCAATAAGCGATAGTTTACAAAAATTAATGTGTATGCAAACATCTTACCAGATTTTTATCTAATGATCTTCGATTTTCAAATTCTGCCTTCACCTGTTCTTGAAATTCAACCAACTAAAATGTAAACACATGAAAACTAATGTTGGATTTTGTATTCCAAACAGGCGTAATTCTCTAAAAATTCTTTCTAGATGCAGTTCCCTGATCAAGAGACAACACACGGACAAACATTTTTGTATTAGTACTGGTAGCAGATAGGCATCTTGGATTACAGCTCACCACTTTTCTGCGGGATTTAACAGTGCCATGAGTCACATACATAAAAGCCTTCCAGTGTAAATAAAACAGGGCCTGATGTCACAGGAGGTAGGAAGATGACAAAAACAGGAGAAACAGACAGTTCGCTGACTTGAACTCTCAGAAATGTGGCTAACTGTTAATAAGTTGTGGAAACTTGTTACTGTCAAACAGCAGCGGCATTTGGGAACAGCGGCGGCGATCCCTCTGTTCTGCTACACACTTGTAGAAAGAATGGCACGATTCTGAATAATCTGCAGAGTTCTAAAAGATCCGTGTGAGATAAACTTTGTCAGCAAACTGTACATCTGGTCTCACTGAAGACAAAGGGGTGTGCCTACAGAAGTGTGCAAGAAGGATTTTTCAGGGGTTCTTCAGAAGTTTCAGAATCAAACTCATTTAAACATTACACTGCATGGCAAAGTCTCCTTGGGTTCTGCTGGGTTGGAGCTGTCACAGCTGCTGTCACTCGGGACTGGCAAGTTAAACATCTATATTTCCCAGTGCGATGAGGAACAGAGTTTGTTGCATACTGAATTTGCATTTAGAACATATTTTAAACCAGACAATGTTGAACACAACACTGTCATTCATTTTCTTTCATAAAAATGGAGAAACGCTCCCCTTCAGCACAATAACCCAGAAGCTGGAATGCTCAGCCACAAATCAGGGCAGCCCACATTGTACGCCTCTGGGAGTTTTATGGGGCTTGATTACAATATCCCAAGTCATGGAAAAGTGGCTTAACTACCACTCTGTGATGAGAATAAGCCACCAGTTCTGTTCAAGCTGTGCCATTGGACTCAAAGAATATGAAATTCATGAGACTAGATACAGAATGCTCATGCATGAGCTTCCCGACATAGCAGGACTGTGACTGCATGAGAAAAGGGAATGCTGCTTTGACTTGCTAGGTCATTTATGAATTTTACATTAGACTACAAGAAAAAACACCAGACAAACAAAACAACAAACTCACACAATGCTCTCACACATGCATAAAAGCCAAACACAGATTCTCAGTAATAATTCAGAGAACAAACTTATGGAAAAATTCCTTCCTCTGTGTGGAGTATCCTTGCCTGTACTCTAGAGATTATGGCTCTTCTATGCTTGCTCTCATCATACGCAGCTTTAAAGAGAATATTTTCCAATCAGAACACAGCGTAAATGAGCAGTTATATCACTGCTATATAGAGCTATCTATTCAAACATCCTTGAGTTCACCAATGAGCAGAACGCTAGGCAGGCACTCTAGTCCTTGGGAGAAACTCAGTGTTTGCCATCTCTCATGATGCTTTGAGAGGAACTGGAGAGCTGGGGCACAGCTGGGCACAACTGGGGTGCCTGGGCACAGGGAGACCTGTCAGACTCCGAGTCCTAACTACAAGACATAGAACAATATTTTCTAATTAGCCCAAGTAAAAGACAGTGCTCCTGGCATGTTTCACTGGCTCAACACAGAGTATGCTTTGAATTTCATTTTTAAGCATCGGCTTTTCCTTGTATAGTGTATATAAGACATCGGTATCTGTATCAGATTTGTGAACTCCATTTCTGGAGTGAAAAGTCCAACTGCTGAGCACTACAGCAGTGCGTGCCTTTTGGCCCAGCTCCTATTTTTAAAAATGAAGGATTTTTAATGTAAGCAGAATTTAACCATATTCCGGCTACCGAGAGAATAGCTTTCAGCAGGATATGCAGAAGAGGGGAAAAAATTGTCAGAAACTTCAGTAATGTAGTTAATGTTTTAGAACTGTAGTTTTTCTCTTGGGAATAGAAACATAGTTACCAGAATTGTAAGGAGAAGGACTGCTCCAAAGGCTTCTGACAGCACTCCAGTCTTACCAACTTGACAGAAAGTGCAGTGATCCTGACGGGCTGCCTGTATGGATAGTGGTACTGGAGGAAGTTTGGGATGAAAGCACTTTGAAATCAGGTGAAGGATAGGTGGAAAAGTTCCTTTGCTACTGCTCAGATCCCCTGACTGAGGGAGACTCTGCAGGAAGATACTGCATGTGAGACAAAAGTCTCCATTGTATTGAAATGAAGTGAAGGAAAGGAAAATAAAGAGTAAATTTCAGGAGAAAAAATCCTGTAAGTGAAAGGGTGAAAAAAAAAGTGCTATAAAAAATATGCTTCAGACTTTGCAAATGAACTAAGAAGAATTATTTAGTATAGGAGCTGATGGCTGGCACTTTCTTTACAGTATAATGAGATTTCAAACCTGAGGGGGATTCCTGAACACTGTCAGACTTTAGCAGCCAAAACGCTAACAAAAACATCCCTTCCTTGACAGTGCAGTGAAGTAGATGGACCAACTAATTTTCCATTTCCAATTTTAGATTTCATGTATAGTATCCCATTTCTAAACTTTAATGAACTTAACCTTTCAATAGTCCTGTAAAGATAAGTAGGTTTCCGTATTTTAGAGTGGGAAGCTTGATCATAGAAGACAGATTCATCTAAGGTCACAAGGAAAGCCAATGAAAGGGATGACATTAGAATTCCAGTGCCTTAGTTCGCCCTCACTTTTTTTTTAACATTAAATTTTGTGAGAATTTTGTAATCCTGTAATAAGCACAAAGAAATATCATCATTTCCCTTAAGATTTATCACAAATAAGTCAGTTTTCTACAAATCCTTTGGAAATTTTTCACAGAAGGAGTGTTCTCTACAGGAAGAAGTTTTGTGACTGTTCTACAATTTTCTATTAAAAATGAATAGGTCTCAGGAATGAAATATCTGCCCTCCAGAAAAAAATCATTTGAGAACAGTCACAAGACAGAACGCCCACTTGAAAGATGTCTAGAAGTTATACCAAGAAAACACTGAGACCTGTCCATGTTTTATCATTTGTTAATGAACAGATATTAGCATTGAAAAAGTTTCTTAGAAAGTTGAATTGTATGCCTTGCTCAGCTACCGTGTTGCTCTGATAACAATAATTATTGGTCTATCCATGGATAGAGGAATATTTTACAAATTACAGGTTTGCTCTTTTCCTGCCTTCAAAATCTTACTGAATGCGTTTCTTTCCATACTAAAGTAGTCAATCATTTTAGTGTAGTATACTGAGGTTCAGTGCTTTCACTGCTCTTCAACAAAACTGTGCATCATGATGGGCCAAGAAACAATCGTATTCATTAAAGGAACACCAGTTCATTATTACTCTGCAGTGAGTTATACTACCATAAAACATAAGGTAACGTCATTCAAGTTTAAGACTATTTTTCAGCTTCCTAGCATTATTTGATGTATATGCAGCTAACAGTCCAAGCCTGTCAATGTTCCTTCAGGACTGTATGTCACAAATGTAAAAATTACCATACCTTTCGAATAGTTTGCTCATCACTTTCAATTTTTAATTGCATTCTTTGAACTTGCCTATCTGAAAACAAGAGGAGAAAGAGAAAAACCATGAAATTACATGCCTCCATTAATGTAAGCCAGATGTTTGCTTCAGGTCAGTCTATAAACCCAGTGGAATGCACAGTGGAGCAGTCCTGGAAGAATGGTGACCTTCACCACCGCCCTTGACATTCACAGCCCTCTTCCTGCTGTTTGGCCGGCTGGTCAGATTGAGGTTGAGAAGTAAGTTCAAGAGCCAAGTGTGACTGAGAGCCCACAGCTTTTCATTAATACTAATTCTGGACATCCTAGCTGTTAGTCACAGCCAGTACAAAGTGTTTTAGCAGGTGGTTCTTTATTGCTCATACAAGACCTCCAAAAGATAAGAAGCACCATTGAATCAGATGATAAACAGGAATCAGGAATATTTTCTGTGGCAAATTCAGCTTGCTGCTATTAAAGACAATCCTGGTTCTAAACCACATGGACATAACAAACCTAAACAGCTAAATTCTACTGTACTGCCATAGCTTCCAGTTCTCCATCAAATATTTCACACAGGAAATATATAAGAAACAACAAGGCAAAGATTGCACATTGTGCTTTTTTTGGAAAAAGAAAAATTCCTTTTAAGAACCGTAATAAAGCAAAAGTATCAAAAGTAGTGATAGCGTATTTGAGAGAAACCAGTTCTGTTAGAAAACTTCCACAGAAACACAAAAGTACATAATTAGATGAAAAAATGCACATTTGGATATTTTGCAGAAGCTCCAAAACTACTCCAGAGAGATTTTAATATAATTAAGGTAAAGTAGCAGATCATCATTTAAGAGCAAAAATATTGACATATAATGCTTTTCAACTTCAGTAACTTTACAGCACTTATCCGCCACAAAATATAAACTCAACCGCATTGCTAGGCAACATTACGAGTCTCAAAAGCCACAGCAAATATTCCTTTGTCATAAAATAAAAATATGTAAATATATGCATTAAAATTAGAATAAATATGTATGATTTTCTGTACAAATACATACAAAATTAGCATTCAATACCAGAAAAAGACAACGGCCCAGAAATATTTGCTATCCTTCTGAAGTGCATTAGCAATTAATTTCTACTTTAGCAACATTTCAGCTGAACATGTTGAACCACACCAGCTTGAAGTTTTACCTAATGCATCTTTTTCTTTTTCAGAGTACCGCAGAGAATTTTCAAGACGAGCAATCTCACTGTGTAGTTTGAAAACCTCTTCTTTGAACTCTTCATTCTCTTTTTCAAGCTTTTTGTTTCCACGGTCATCGTCTTCAAAGGCAACCTAAAAGATTGCAGTGCCTTGAATTTGTAAGTAAGGAATCAGGGATTTCAATATGCTGCACTGCTATAATATTATACAACACAGTATCATATAATTTCTCAATTCTATTACAGAGTCATAATATGAATAGAAAAAAGTTGAGGCTCTAAATGGGTTCCTGCTAGAAGAAAGGCTGCAGTACATTATATACAAAGACTATAACACATGGGGACATTTTATTGACAGGAATAATGCATATCATACTGTTTGTGTGCCCTCATCATTCAGGTCAATTTATTATGGAGGCTGTGTCCAGGAAGGCAGCTGGGGCCTATCCACCCACACTTCCCCCCGTGTTTCTGAAGCGCTGTCCGTAACTAGGCAGGCAGGAGAGGCTGCGGACAGGCAACACCAGGGGGTTGCAAAGTGCATGGCTAAGGAGGGGGGCTTGTTGCCTTTGTGCCATTTCTCAGTGACAGTGCTGCCAGTGTCATGAGGAGCACATCACATGTCAAAGCGGTGAAGTTTTCAGGCTGGGAGCCGCATGGAGTCCATCAGGCCTTCTGATATCAACACAGTTGGTTTGCTACTTGGTGTCGGAGCCACCCAGAGGCAATTCATATTCTGAACATTAACATGGCTTTGCATGCCTGTCACACATAGACCGTGCAGGGGTTTAATGCTATTGAAGACTACGGTTTAAATCTCTATGCAAACAGTGATTACCTTGTAAGAAGGTTCCAGGATAACATACAACAAAAGACTTTAAAGTTATAGTTTTAGTAAAGCAAACTCATTTACATTTTTATTATGCGTGTCCTTTGTTTAAATCTTGCCACGTCCATTATGGAAAAGACTTCTTATGCAACTGAAGCTTATTGGGACAGCTACTCTTTTTTTCTTGTTGGTCTCAAAGCTATTGAAAACATTTGAATATATTGTCTTATGGCTGTCTAGATTTTACTGCCACATATTTCTTTTAAAATTATAGAAAAGCTTTCAGAGCTGGCACGGATCTTTATAGTAATACCGGAATATTAACTAACTCCTGGATCTCTTTAAAATATTAACACAAAAGAGAAGACTCAGACAGCAGCTACTTTGCTTACTAAGGAAGATGGAGGATGTTGTTTGCTTTGCTTGGTAAAAATATGAACTCTTTTTAAAAAAATTACTTGAAAATAAGAATGTGAAAGAACTTTGAAAATAAAACTCTGAGGTTTTCAAATGACACAGAAACTTGAACTGTAAGGTACTTAGGAGTAACATTTAGTCCGGAACTTTTTGTTTTTCCTCAGAAAAAACATTTTTGATCTCAAATTTACCAGAACAAATTATCACTGTATCATGTAAAGTTTTGGCCACAACGTTTCCACTGATTTTATAAGAAATCAGGTAAATAAACTGCTAAGTGTTCTGAAAAGTAATTCATACAAGCTCGTGCTTCCCCTTCCTTTACCAAAGAGTTTACATAAAGAGCAAGTATCATTAGCAAAAGCATTACTTTTAATAATGCAAAGCGTTTTTATAAACTCGAGTAAAATGTTTAACAGTATTTCATCTTACACAACCTTCGTGCAGTAAGAAACTTCAAACTATTCTTACGTGGTAATTACTAGATTGCATGTATATATGGAAAAGCCCAGGAAACAGCAGTGCTAGGAGAACAGCACATGCAATATTGGAGTATTAACTAACTCTGCCCTGGCAGTAGTCAACTCAACCCACTGCAAAACCAACCCCGGATCTCCAGCGAGCTTCTAAGGAACTGTTACAGCTCTTCACAGGCTGAGGTCCATTTGTTCCTTTCCTCAGGCGGTATTTGAGCAACAGCCAATGCTCGAAGAAGAACCTTGAGTTTATTGTAAAGTAAACCGAAATGATTGAATGAATCTTGTGAATAAGTTTTAAATGGTGCCACAACTACAAGTGTATCCGTAGTCCTTTACTGTCTTAATGAAAGGTTACAAACATCCCACAAGACGCTTTCTGCACTTGGACTCTGCACGTCACTGAGACAACCTTTAGCTCTAGCCCCACCGCCTGCCAGGGACCAGAACTGCACGTCATTAACTATTCAGGCTCCCGCCGCAATGAGGACACTCATTAGCAAAATGAACAAAGGGACAATTTTCTGTAGCTACAGTCATCTGTTACACTTTGAGTGGCAGGTTTTGTAGCAATGTTCTCTCTACCATCTGCCCACAGCGGTAGCGTTTGGCTTGCTTAAACTGGGGAACTTTCAAGATGTAAGAAAAAAGGGCTGGAGGCTGGAAGGCAATTATGACATAGCTTAGACAAGAAACTTCAGCATTTCTCACCTTATCTATTTTATTATTGCCATTCTAACAGTTTTACTGCTTTAAGATTAAAAAAAAAAATACAAGCATATTCTAAGCCTAAATAAATCCAACTACACTTTTGTTAAAGTTACATAATGCAGGTTGTTATGGCATGTCTAACAATACTAAACAAATATTCATAATTATGGACAATAACAAGCTTAAACTAGATTTATCCACCTATAATGACAATATTGTAGGCAAATGGCCCTTGAGGTAAAAGTTGGAGAATACAGCTCTTTATTATGCAGTTGTGAAACACACATTTCCCTTTGGTATCTTGAAGTATTTCACATGCACACAAGAGGGGTGTTTGAAAAAATAGGTCAGATTTTTTTTGCACTTTTACTGCAGAAATATACAATGAAAATTACCAATGCTATCTTATGATATCGAAAAAGACAACTTTTAAGCGTATTTAAGTTAAAATTATAAACTGAAGTTGTTGTTGCTGGTGGTTCATTACAAGTTTGCCTTGGTAACAAAATCGTTGTTGAAAATCTGTCATTTGAATTATCATGTCCTGTTTCCTTCCAAAGCTGTACTTTAGGCATTTAAAGTCTATCATTTACACCACAAGAGGGGGCAATTGTACAAGCTGTCGTGAAAAACATCAACACTCCACTAGTTTTGCGTAGCGGGGGAAATGATAATTCCAGTGTTTATTTACATTTATTGCTGGAAAATCATATATCCATAACACGTTACACAGTATATTTATAATTGTAATTGTTTCACTTTTATGTTTAAAGTTTCAAGGTTGAAAGGGAAAAGCTTTTGTATGGCCACTGGTTGCACACAAGCCTTTACTTTACAGACAGCCACCCTGCTAATACACTCCTACCTTCAGTTCAGCTAATGAGTATATTCTAAGAGAGCTTCCAGCCCTGAAGATTTCAGGGGATCGTGATTCTACCACTCCTCTGATAACATACTCCAATCAGCAATCATTTCCCTGTGTAGTTTCATCTTCTGAACACTCTATTTTACTATGTCATCTATGTTGGTCTTTTAAATGTAACAAAATGGAGGCACAAGAAAGGATGGGACTAATAAATTACTACTGGCCCAGATAACTCCTTTTATTATTTTAAGGCATATCAGAGCTGGAAAAAAAAGATCAGATAGCATAGCTTTGGGAGGAGAATAGGCATTTCATTGCAAATTCCTTGACAGGTGAAAACAGAGAATGTTCCCTTTTGCATAAAGGCAGAATTCTCAGAGAACAGGTACAGTTAATTCCTCATTTCCATGTATTTTTTGAGATCTTTCACTGGGGAACAAGAGCTTTGCGCAAATAATATTTTATCTCTTTCATAGATTACACAAAGGAAACTACACCTGGACAGCATCCTATCTCACCAGGGTGACAAACAGAACTGTAGATATTTACCCTACAAGCTCCACAGTCTGTGTTACTAACATAGATTGAACTTTTTATGAGAGAAAACGTCACCACTGCGCCTCCTGGTTTTCCTGGTAGGCAAAGGGCCTCATCCATGCCTACCTTCCTCTTCATGAGGTCTGAAACTAGAGACTTTTAGTTCTTTTCCACTCCTTAGTGGAAGGTCACATCACTACATTTTAAGGCACGACAAAGCTTACTGTAGCACACTGAATGCTATCTTTTAAGCAGTGCTACTAAATCAAGCACCTTGCAAAGATCTTGTGTTCACAGGCACCACTCAACTGAATGCGTATTCTACTGAAATAGCAAAATCAGCTCTGTTGGAAAATATCTATTTTGTGTAATCTGCAATGCTGATTAAGATAAGCCACACTAGGTTTTCCATTCTGTAAAACATCTAATACAAACTGGTCAGCTGTCTCTGACGGGCTCCTAAATCTAAGTTGTCTTGGTTTCATCTACAAGTGTGTATTCTCTGCAGACATTTAAAATCCTTTCTGGTGGTTGGTAAATCAGAAAGTAATTGTTACTTTGTGATACAAGCATGCCATTCTGCTTCCTCCTATACACAGCATATCCTTTTTTTAAATTGCCCCCAGGTTTTTCACATTATTAACCATTCTACATTTTCACCTACTTTAAGCTCATACAATTGCAGCCACTTCCTCTCCTCCCAATATGTTAAGATTTTTTTTGTCCATAATATTGACATTTATATTGTCATTTATAGTCCTTTCTTTGCTTCACTGTCTATTTTATAGCCTTCCAAAACTTCTAATAATGGAAGATGCCAAATAATGGCATTTTTTTCACTTTCCACTTTTGATATATGTTGCTTTAATTTCTATCATTTGCTAACGTCAACATTATTTTCATAAAGCAGTCTCCCTGAGGCTTACCCAAAATGAAGCAATACAGAAATAAGCTGTACAGCTGTTGACTGTTATAGATAACAGACTGTTACAAGAATGAATTACTGTCACTTTCTTCTGTTAACAAGAACTACTGACCCAGCTTAAATATTCTGTTCTAGAATGGACTGCATAGCTATGAATTCCAAATGGAGAGAGATACCTAGTTTCCTCAGAAGGTCCATCTGCGACCCCATCTTTTCCCTTTACAGGTGATACTGTCTAACTTAGGTGGCTGCCAGCAGAGGAAGATGGCATTTTCAGATTTCATTACTACTATACATCTTAATGATGTACATGGAGCTGAGATCAAATAGCAATCTACTGTCAGGCTAAGCTTAAACCTCTTTAGAACTTGAGACTGCTTTTTATCAGTCTAAAGTACATGTGAAGTTTTAAAATGGCATTACAGATTTCTCATATTTCAGTGAACTGCTGACATGTGTTGTTAACTTGGGAAGAAGGACATGTTTATGTTACAGAAAGGAAATGATGTACAGAAATACGTGACTGAATTAAGTGTCCCATTTGAAGGCTACAGGATGAATACTTAAGACAGTTCTCAGCCATTATAACCAGCTATTTATGTCTGCATTTGTGTGGGAAAAGTTATTCAAAGGGACTTTTCATGTCTATTAATGGTTATATACAAGTGGTTATTAAACTCTGAGAACTACTGCAGAAGTTAAGAAAAATTAAACATGAAGGATTTTAATCTTCATTTGGATACTTGAAATGCCAACTTAAATGATTAACAACACAATTTTGAAGAAGAAAAAGATTTATTTCAGAAGTTATATGGAGACAAAAGGAACACAGAGAAACAAGAGAAGTAATGCAAATACAGAGATGGACTTTTCTGTAACTGAAATGGAATAAAAATAGTGCAGAGAGCACGATTTCATTCAAATATTACATTTTTAAACAAGTTTTTTTCTTAAGGGTTTTAAAAATATTTTATAGAATATTTAATTTTATTAAAAACAGATCAAAAGAAACACTATAACTATAATCTCTTAGTCAAACTATCACTGATTGCGCTATCACATTGAACTGAGTGACATTAATAGAGTACCATAGAGTCCTTCAGTCAGAATACTTATCTTTAGCAAGAGATGTCCCAAGAAGTGTTCTAATATTTTCCTATCTTAATGTTTACTGTGAAAATAATGAAACCAGAAATCACAGAATTGTAGAGGTTCGAAAGGACCTCTGGAGATCAGAGTCCAACACAGTAAAGAAGTTTTTTCCCATGTTCATATGGACATGAGAAATTTCCCGTGTTCCAGTTTGTGCGCATTGCCCCTCGTTCTGTCACTGGGCACTGCTGAAAATCCCTGGCCCCATCCACTTGACTCCTGCCCTTTATTATAAGCATTGATAAGATCCCGCTTCAGTCTTTTCTTCTCCGGGCTGAATAGCCACAGCTCTCTCAGCTCCAGGTCCCTCATCATCTTTGTGGCCCTCTGCTGGACTGTCTAGCAGTTCCCTGTCCTTCTTGAACTGAGGAGCCCAGAACTGGACACAGCACTCCAGACATGACCTCACCAGGGCAGAGCAGAGGGGAAGGATCACCTCCCTCAACCTGCTGGCCACACTCTTTTTAATGCACCCCAGGATACCATTAGCCTTCTTGGCCACAAGGGCACACTGCTGCTCATGGCCAAACTGTTGCCCACCAGGACTTCCAGGTCCTTCTGTACAGAGCTCCTCTCCAGTAGGTCAGCCCCCAACCTGTACTGATACATGCTGGTATTCCTCCTCAGGTGTAGTACTCTACACTTGCCCTTGTAGAACCTCATAAGGTTCCTCTCCGCTCAACTCTCCAGCCACATTTTTTGGAAAGTGTTTAAAGGTTTCTAGGTTTGGTAATAAGTTTATAATCTTTTTGAAAAACATACCATTTTAGTCCTTTCATTTTCTTGATATTCACGCATTTTTCTTTTCAGATCTTCAATTATGGACTCTTTCTCATGCAGTTTGTTACGTAAAAACCTCAAAAGTTTTCCTGGTGAACATTCTCCATCTTCTATATCTATGTTGTAATACTTCTATTAGAAGAAGAGATTATTTAATGAGCCTCTTGCATAAAACGCGTAGCCCATTTTTTTCTAATGCTACAATTTCTTTTTTTTTTTTTTTTGTAATTTGAATACATCATAGGACACATTCCAGAGTTTCTGGTATTGCAAATAAAATGCTACTGTATCTGATATTTAAAATATTTAATCAAGAAATGTGTTATATCTAATACATAATCTATAATAATAAAGAATTCTAACATATGGCAAGGAAAAAAAAAGCATATTCTATACATTTAAAAACTTTTAAAGAACATATTTGAAACTCATACAAGAAACAAAATAAGAAGAAAGTACAGCATAAGTACAGTGTAGCAAGATAAACTACTGAAATGTTAACTTCTGGATTACTGGCATTTATTTTTGCATCTTCTTGATAAAGTGTTTAAACTGAATTAAAGGATTAAAAGAAAAAAGCATCTCCAATGGTTGATTTGCTTCCTATGTAGTAAAAAAATAAGCCTTTCAGAGAAAAACAGAATGTGCAGCAAAGGGAACCTAACCCTGCAGTTCCCTACTGAGAACACTGTTACTACAAACTCCATGGAATACATACGCATTTTATTTTTACCACAGAATGATTACATGAACAGGAGTTGGGAAAGAGAACTTTTCAAACACAGAATGAAACTTGCATTTTTTAGGCGGCTTGCGTAGCAGTGACTTGATCATAAGTAGACATCTACACTTCAGCTAGTAACCTTGTTTTTATAACAGAAGAAAGACAAAATTTAAGTTCCATACTTCCTAAACTGGATCATTCTTAGTGTTTGCATTACACTCTGAAATCTGATAATATGAATGTTTAAGGCACAGCTCCTAGAGCATAGTAGAAAGTCACTAGGAGTGTACATGATTGCTCACCCTTCTCTCGTAGCCTGACCTATTGAGACATATTAATTTCTCATTGAACCAAACAGTATTTTATGGGATTACTATGTTTCTGCTTCTGAAGAGTCAGTCATAGACTCTGTCTAGATTTATAGTAACATTAACAAGTACAAAAGCAGGATTTCTCTTTTTTTTTTTTTTTTTAAATATGGAACAGACTAAAGACTACTTCAATCACCTCTTTACACATTACCTCTTTGCTGTAAATTCAAGTATGTTTACCTTCCCAGTGGCTCGTAGTTAGAGAAGATCCCTTCACTTGCTTCGACTTCTACTATCCTCAATGACATGTAAAAGTAAGTGCTGACTGCATATTTGGGTCTAATCTTGAGCTACATCAGTATTTTGTGGTCACTCATTTTACAGCGGTCAAAAAATACAAAACTGGACAATTTTTGCTTTCTTCCACTGATATTGTGTAACATCCTTATATCTAAAACTACATTTAAGTATGCAAAACTGCACAGTTCAATGCTAGAGGAGGAAAAAAACAGTACTTGTAAAAAATACATTTTTGTGTTATTTTCTTTCTACTTAACGTGGTTCATATGCTTAGTCTTTGTGAAAAAATCAAATACATACTTCCCCAGATTTTAAGAGAATCAGTTTACGACATATCACTACTTCAGTCAGCAGCCTACTAGCTTGTCAATGGTTAAAACCCACCTGAATATTTGCTCTGAGAACAGCCAGTGCATCACATAACTGCTGTTGGTAGCTTTGTCGAATTTGGACTTCTTTCTGCAAGTACAATATGTACAAAATGTACAATAAAAGGAGGCAGTCAGTCACCAAAATAATCAAACAAGCAAACAAACAATCAAAAACAAATAGACAAATAAACCTTGCACCACGCCTTCCTTTTAAGTTAAGAAAATTAAATACTATTGGAGCTCTTGTAGAATCATAGAATCATAGAATTAGCTAGGTTGGAAAAGACCTACAAGATCACCCAGTCCAACCATCCACCTACCACCAACATAACCCCACTAAACCAGGTCTCTCAACGCTATATCTAAACGTTTCTTGAAC
>NC_034410.1:16733767-16863466 GCF_002078875.1 Numida meleagris | reverse complement strand
TACCTGTCCTGTCTTCCACAGGAGGTAGATTCTCTTTTTCTCCTGGAGCCTCAGGAAAAGCTCCCTGTTCATCCACGCCGGTCTCCTTCCCCGCCGGCTCATCTTGCGGCTCAGGGGGACAGCCTGTTCCTGCGCCTTCAGGACTTCCTTCTTGAGGAGCAACCAGCCTTCCTGGACCCCTTTACCCTCCAGGACCCCTTTACCCTTCCTACCAGCCTCCTGAACAATTCAAAGTCTGCCCTCCGAAAGTCCAAGGTCGCCATTTTGAGTCCTTGTTTCGTGTGAAAGAGAAAACACTACGCTTGTGTTCCTTTTTTATCTTTTTTTTTCATTCTTCAATCTCTACTTAGGTTTTGGCTAATTAATGAAATTGTATCTCTTCCTCTAGAAATTGAAGATTCCAAACTGCTTTAAAGACAAACATGTATTAAAGGGTTGTCTTAGATGTTTAGGATGGGAATTAATGCATAATTTCTTTTAAACTTTTGCTTTTCATGTGCTCATATCAGAAACTTGAACATCTTGAAGGTTGAAAGTTGAATCTTTACTCCTATTTCTCCCTTGTAGTGAGTGCTCACTAGTTGCCTAGGAGTATTAATGCTTTTATGGGCTGTGGTTTACCACCTAAAGATCACTGAATATATATTTTCAAAGAAATACATGGAAAAGAAGTGTAAATAATGTATACAAATGTATTTTAGAAATAACTGCACTAGAATATAAGACGTCTTCATAGCTATGGTTGTTCATACGCAGAGTACAATGTAATCCATGTTTTATTAATTGCAAATTTGCAAAAGACAACTTAGTCATTTTTAAAATATCTATATTAATATTTTGCTTTATCTCCTTATTTTCAATACTTCTGTGAATTATTTTTCATTAAATAAAACATCAATCTGCAGAAGAATGATATATGAATGAGAACTGGCATCTAGTGAAGGCTGACATTTAAGGGAACAAGAATTTTTCTCTTTACCCGTTTATGAAAAGTCTCAATGTCTGTCAGTCTATCATTTACATATTGATGGAGATTTGAAGCTTGCTCTTCAATTTTTTCTTCATATTGTGCTTGAATGGCGCTTTTGTAGATGAACAAATCTTTCTGGAGGGAATGAGTGAGCTAAAAATAAAAATCCTGTTATTACTTATTCTTATATACAAAGTAAGCTAGACAAAAAAAAAAAAAGGTACAACTATTTCATTACTCTCTTCAAGATGCTGGTGATGCCAATTATTCACTTATAACACAAGCATCTAATGCAGCTCTATGCCTCGTGGTATCCTCTTTGGTCTACAACAGTCAGTTCAAAAGAGCATGTGTCTGTACACTGGCCAGAGCTCCCTGCTTCATATCCATGCCTTGGACACCTTAGGGTGTCAGCACGACTTTCAATCTGCAGAGTGAAACATCTAATTTAGGTATCTACATATGTAGGAAATAGGTGAACAACTTCATGTTACAATGAACTCAGGGGTACTTGACCCAGTTCCTCATGCACACATGGTCTAGTGTCATAAGAAACAGGGTATAAAAGACATCTTAAGCAGGGCTGGCAGACGTGACAGAAATCTGTCCCCTTCTGAAACCAGAGACAGAGACCAAGTATCGTATCCCAAGACATCTCTACTGACTACAAGGATAGATCTGCACTCACTGCATGAGAAGTTTAGATGCCTCCCTCAGTTAAAAGTTACTTCCATGAGACACCTTAAAAGCAGGTTTCCTAGTTGCCAACTGACTCTTATCTCAAATTAAATATCTGACTGTTAAATAAAGTATTGAGAAGCCTTCTATAACAGAAAAGAAATACTGCATCAGAATGCTTTCTAATGAAATTAAAATGTAACTCTGAAAAAATTTTTAACTACTTCTGCAGAAAAAAACTCCACATAAATTATAAAGATGCACCAAAATGAATACATTTTGCAGTGTTAGAGGTAGCAAAGACATCAAAGATGTAATATTTGTTGTAGGCACCACTCCACTGTATCACTCCTGTGGAAGATAAACAATGAAAACTGAAATTTAGAAAACTATAATTCATGAAATGGAAAATTTGAATACTCAGTATTAAATACATTTTTTAATAGTCCCAAGAAAAGAAAGCATAATGAGAACTGACCCTCAATATAAAGATGCTTTGCATCTACATGTACAGTGTTTGCTGTCAAATTAAAAACACCCCTCAGAAACCTTCAGTTCTGCAGAGAATATTCATGCCGTAAAGATATTTGGCTTTCTTAGGAAATAACAATTTTTGTAATACTTAATTCTCTGCCAGATGGTAACTAGTTAGATTCTGCAGAAGAGATCCATACATATGTACCAATACATATATCAAAATGGAATCCTAGAAAGTGGTCCAAACATGTTTATAAAACCTAACCTAGTAGTCTGCAAAGTTTTTTATTGCAAAAGAATAAAAATAACTCTATTTTAGCAAGAAGTAACAGAGAAAGTGTTATAGGAAATACATTTGGCTTATGACTGATTCTAACAAGCAAAACACTCAGAAATCTTTATGAGATACAAGACAGAAAGATATGTTGCTTCTAAAAGTAGTACCAAAAGCATTTAATTTTAGTTCTTCTCTGTATTTACACACCATTCTTGATCTGGGAAGACAAGATTTTTTTTTTTTCTGGGAAATTAAACTTTCTGCACACATAATTACTTCATATCCTGAAGCAACTTCTTTTGAAATTTCTTAACACAGTGAAGGGACAGACAGAAACATATCATTTTGATGTAACAGATCTCCCTCTACAGGTCTCTAGAGGCATCTATCTTCACAAACTCTTCAGGCATTTTGGTTAAGAAAGCTTTATTTTTCCTCGTTATGGCCTGCGTCTTCCCACCAAAATCTAAGCATTTAATTTCAGCAAGACTCTGTTTACATTACACATCTATCTATGCAAGTGCAGATAATGCCATGTGGATCTTCTCTCCAACTTTGTATATGACTTGTACAAAGCAGAAGCACTGCACTATTTCATTTAAACAGATGCAGTAGGGCACGTTAGCTATGCTCATGACTGATATGAAGTGCAAATGGAACCGGTAGGCTCACATTTATTGTCACACTGTTAACCACGATCAGACGGGTTTAAGCCCTTAGAATTTATCATTTTCAAAATTACAAAAAGGTAATCTTGATGAAATCTTCTCTGATTCAGTTAGCTGAGTAACCCAGTCTCTAATTCACCTATCAATATTTGTATGTTATTCTATTTTGAAAATAGAAATTTATATGAAAACAGAATAAATGTCAAAACAGATTGCCTGAGTATTATACAAAACAGATGACAGTGACAAAAGTGCGTGTTCTACAGCATGAGGAAGACTCAGATATCTTCCTAGCTTACCTTGATTAAAGCTTGTGTAGCAATTGCTAATTCATTTAATTCTGGTATTTCTTTGATATCTGTTTGTGTTGCATGATCTCTACTGTGATATCCTGTTTTTAAATCATCTGAAATGCAAGGCCTGTAAAAAAAAAGCCATTTGAAAGAACAACTTAAATAGAACAGCAATTGCATTAACCAGATTAACTAACCTTCTATTAATAATGGATATTCAGCAATAAAGCATGTATTTTTTAATCATTTCACTTGTATGGAATCTTTTAAGGCAGGAATTTAAAAGAGTGTAACAAACACACCAGCAGCTTCCTTGAGTTTCTTTCATGAAGACGTTTTCAATAAAATACTGAATAACAACTGAAAACTAAGCAACACAATCGTTATACTAAAGCCGGTAAAAGAAAATGCAAAGGAACAAAACACATTCTGACAGTAAATAAGACTATTTTCAGTGTTCTGTAGAGAAATTAGTCCAAAATCCTGGACTGTATATTTAGTTAGGAGCTTTTCTATTTCACTGATAGATTTGATTATTTGATACTACTAATTTACTTGAAAAACACATACGATTTTTAATAAAAACCTAGAACACTGGATTGTTAAAGACAGAGCAATACTGATGCTGTCAGAATTCCTTTCTGTTACAAATAGATGGTGTCAGACAACCCCTATCCAGGCACAGGTGATCAAAACAGGCTTAAAATCTTAACAGCACTCAGAAGTGTTCTGAAGACACCTGTGTTTTGGGAACATTCCAAAATATTCCAAGTACTATCACTTATTGAATATTACTGGCCACGAAGGGGTACTTTCATTTCCCCAGGTTCTGTGCAGCTGCTGCAGCCCAGCTGCCTGGTGATGCTGTCAGGTGCAGTCTGACCCCTGCTAGGCCAGGGAGCAGCAGCAAGAGGCACGGAGCAGCGCTGAGCGGCCCGGATGGGCAGCTAGCTGAGAGGCCCAAAGGAAAATCATCACAGTCTAGTAACGGCCTCACCGCTGCCCGGGCTCCTGCAGGCCGCAGGGCAGCGCCAGCAACTCCAGCGTCGCCGGGGCCAGGAGGCGGTCCCAGGGCAGCGGGCCGCACCGCCTCACCGAAGCCATGGCAACCAGCGCCCCGCCCCGCCAGCCCGCCGCGCCGCTCGGAGCGGGGCGGGACAGCGGAAGGCGCTTCCGGTCGGCGCGTGTTCACTGGGCGGAAGTGGCACGGCGCTGCTGTGGTCGCAGGGAAGGAGTTGCCGTGCGGTAGCTGGCTCCTCGGCACGCTTAGAGGTAGAGCCCTGCCTGTGTTTCACGGTACGGAATTAATAGCGTATCCTGAGTAGGAAGGGACGCATAACGATCACCGACTGCAACTCCCGGCTCCACACATAACCACCCAAACTCCAAGCTCTGTGTCTGAGAGCGGTGTCCAAACGCTCCTTGAACTCTACCAGCTCGGGGCCGTGTCCACCGCCCTCTCGCGAAAAACCTTTTCCTAATATCCAACCGGAATGCTTAAGTTATTGCCGGGGCAGGAAACACGATGCCCTCAGGGACATCAGAGCATGTTTCAGAGGAAATTCTGCGATGTATCGGTGCACCCAAATCCAGCAGTTATCGCAGCACGTTGATGGCTTTAAGCTTGACCCTGCCATCCCTGCTCCAGCCTGTGTGAATGTAGAGGTGAGGAGCCCAAACGGGCTCTGAGCTACATGAGATTGAGAACCAAGGGTGGAGGAAATAAGGAATAGTGGCCTGTGTGCCAGAGGTAGAAAAAGAAAATGCAATTTCATGCAGTATCTGACAGCAGGATAGAAGATGACGTCAAATGTGAGTGTATACATTATGGGTGGTCTATTTGCTTTCATTGTAATAACAAATGTAGGCTTTGACATTTTAGTGTTTAAATGATTGAGACAACAGTGAGATGATCAACAGCTACTGTAATTTTCTCATAATTCTCCCTTGACAGAAGTTCTTCAGAGTATGGGCCATCTGGAAAAGCTATTTAGTTATTAATGTTTGAATGCACTAGATGATCTGTAGAACTCTGATCTCAATAATTTTAGCATTTAAGCTAAAAATCACTTTGACTTTGCTCAAACAGCACATAGAAAACAAGAGTTTAAGAACAAACATTAATACCACTCAGCTCTCTAAATGTAGGAGCAAAATAACGTCCTACTTAACAGAAACCACAAGGATTTTTAAACAGGATGAGCCCTTCTAGTTTTTGCTAGGATTAACACCCTATGTCTGTTCAATGTGACATATAATCTTTATGGACCAGAAGTTATTGCAGACATAGTTTAAATAATAAATCATTTGTAGTATTTGGAGTCATTAGTGTGGGTGAAACCTTCCTAACCTCTGTGTATGGGATTCATGTGGCTTATAGAAAAAAATTGCCTTTAAAAACTAAAATTTTTTACATTGATTGAGCTTTTTTTTTTTTTTGCAAGCTCTGGGTACCATTTCATTTTATCAACAGAAGAAATGCGGAAAGAGATACATACCAACAAGTTAAATTTAAAATGTTGGAATTCCTCTCTTTCTTGAGCTCAAGGTGAAGAAGAGATCAAAGCCATCTCTATATCAGAGAAATGTAATTGGTAAGAAATTTACAGTTAGCTACACTACCGAAAATAAGTCATCACTTACTACTTTCACAAATGTCACTTGAGTTAATATAAAAAGGGAGATGTCATTATTATGCCACGTGCTGAGCTGAGTAATAGTTTAATGCTTCTGACTCTGGTATTCTCAGGCTTTTTCTTTCAGTTTAGCAAAAATGGTAAGGGTAATTGAGTGAAAAGCAGAAATTGTTACTTGGCTTACAAAAAACATTTGAAAAAATTGCCTTACTTTTGGGAAACCTTCCAACATTAATAATGTATAGAAGAGTGCATTTTGTTTGGGGAATCTGCCATTGGAAGCAGACTAAATGTTTATTAACATAGGCTGTAGCACGTTATGTAGAAAAACTGCCAAAAAACTACATCTGTGTTTTTCTGATCTATAGGAATCAGATTAAAGTCAAGAAAGCTGGTTTTTATAATCCCATATATTGCTTAGATGCATGCAAGAGGAGTGCCAGGGAACTGATCAAGTGATTCACATTTATTAGTGAACATAGAAAACCCAACATTTTGCTTGTGATATATTTCATCCTGACTTGGTTGTTTTCTTATTATTGATTACAGCCTGGTCATACTGTTCTAACTACTGTGTTTATGATAAGTAGCCTGATGCTTCGCACTGTAATTACTGCAGTCATCATAACCTTGTTTGTTTAGAAATGTCTTTGTTGTATAGTCTGGACAAGGCTAGCTATTGAATCTTTTCAAATAATCATCAAGTTATTTGTTTATTGTTTTTGTGAATCTAATTCCCTGAAAGAGATTTTATGATATTTTAATCTAGTTAGGAGCTGCTGAAAATGCATTTGGAATGGTGCTGTTGACAAATCTTAAATAATAATATTCATGGCATAATAAAATATTGGTTTTAACTTAGCAAAATGCAGTTGGTTCTCTCTCCAGGATAGCTGCTCTTTCACTAGTGGGCCAGGGCTTTCTCTGGATCCACAAGTGAGAGGTGGGGCTTTTACATCCGCTCTGCTCCTCACCAAGCTTAGATGAATGTGACCTCTAAGGAGCTGAAGTTTACCATTGCACATAACATCTTTTTAAAACAAAGTACGTGCTTATTACTTAACTAAAACAGGCTATTTAGGGTCTATTATGTCAGAATGGAACAACAAAGCTTTTGCATCTATACATGATATGCTTGTTTGTCTCTGTAGCTTGGAAGTGTCCAGATTCAATGACACAATAGAATTGGCAATACACAGTAAATCTCCTCTCCGCTTCCTTCTACCTCAGGTTTTGCTTCAGATTCTAATCATGATGATTTTACATATTCTGTCTCCTTTGACTGACAGTCATCAATAGTTAATTTCTGATGGAGTCTCCAAGGTAACCAGGTTTATGTGCTAACAGTTCTTGACATTTTCTCTTACAACCCAAAATTTAGTTTAGTCCTTTATTTCAGAAAAACAAGTAGAGAAGGCTGCAACACAAGTATGACAATTCAAACAATATGTGCATTTCCTACTTTTTCCTGATTATAACAGGCATTTTTGACCTGAGAGAAATACAGTAAGTCTATTTTATTCTGTGCTGGAAAAAGTGAACAGATCTTCAGGCACATAGCTCCTTTCAAAGGCCAGTGAAGCAGCAGTGAACTTCAAACAAAATATAAAAGACAGTTGCTCTTTGTTAAAACTAATAATGTTAATCCCTTGGAAAATTGGGGGGAGGGAAAAAAAGTATAGTAGCACTTTCAGAAGAGAGATGTATTTGCAGGTGGGGAGGATGACAAGTCATAAATCCCTTGGGAAAAAAATAAATGGAACAAAGAAGCAGGCTGATATTTTACTGCACATTAAGATCAAAGCCTTTACTATTGCTACACTGTTATTAAGCCAAAATGGTCCTTGCATTCACAGGCCATCCTGATTTCCCCGTACTGCTACAAGTATTTTGTTACCAGGATCCTTTCATAAAAGTATTTGCAATTATGTCATATCTGAAAGCTAAGGCCGTGAGTCAAGACTAAATTTATTCATTGCCAGGTTGTATCCATTTCATTTTGGCCAGTGCTGTCCTTTAACTTCATCGGCTCTTCTCACTCCCTGGTATTTCATCTGTCAGGTATTTATGGAGAGCCCTTTTCAACCTTTGCCAGATAAAGCAAGCCAAGAACGGTTAGTCTCTTGTCACTGGTGCACTGATCATTTCAATTCCCCTTTGCTCACGTTCCAGTCAAAATGTAACATCCTTAAGCAATGTTGATCAGAAATAGGTAAGATATCCAGATGAAGTGATAGTGATGAAGCTACAAAGATACCACAATTGAATAGCATGTGTGGGTCTCTGCTCCTGGTGATGTCCCACAGCTGATATTCTGTTAATAGCAGAAATAGTCACCTGTCACTGCGTGGATGTCTTCCATTTGCAACGCTGATTTTCATCTACAGTTCTAAGCAACTCCATTTCTAGTCTCCAACTGTTTCCTACATGATATTTTAAAAAAAATTAATTGTAAAAATGCTGCTCAGCTCTATAGTCACTAGTGAAAGTCAACAGCACACCATATGGCAGGGTAATTAATGAAAATATTAAAGTCAGTCCCAAGACTGATCTTTAAAGAACTCTACTAGCAAATGTCTTTCAGCATAATGATTCCTTTAAATTATCTGCAGTGTTTTGTCTTTTAATGAGTCCTATAGCCACCTTTCAATTCTTGTTCTAATCCCCATTTTCACTGGTTTAGTAATGTATCATGCTGTGCAGTATTAGAAACTTTATTTAGACCCAGTGAGGTTAGATGTACTGAATTTCCTCCAGTAATTTTGTATCAAATTCAGAGAGACGTGCACAATCCCTTATGTTCAGCAGAAAGGCTCAGATCTGATATGGTAAAATCATCTTAGTTGGGATTCTCACTCTGAATTACTAAGTAATTAATGTTTAATTTTTGTAAAATTCTGCTTGCATATAAATCACAACTAGAAGATTGCTTATATTTTCACATATGAATAATGTAACTCTTAACTAGTGCTTCATTATAACAATTTTTAATGTTTCAAATAACTTGAATAAGTACAGAAAATCATATTGCTAAAATATTTTAAAATTTCTGTAGATATTCACTCAAAGCAGTAGAAACATGACTTTGCTTTTTAGTATGACTGAGTTAAGATACCGTTTTGTTGGGAGTTACTGGTATAAATTCACTATAATTCATTTTTTAAATTATCTCTTAGAATGTTGGAGCAAATATTGGAGAATATTGGACTGAATCAGAAAAATAATAGTGTTTTGTACATTTAGCCATAACAAATTAGTTTAGGAAAGGTTTATTATTTACAGAGTAGGACATTAATAAGGATGAATCCTTCCCCTGTAGTGGTTCCACCTGTGTTTTTTTTTTCTCATTAGACAGTGGAGTTAAATAGCTGTGATCTGACCTTGCTTTAACAGTTAGTTCTATGCTGTGTAGGTGGAAACAGAGCAGGTTTGTAATTGTGATGAGGTAGGTTCTTCCCCTAAATTCCATTAGAGTTAGAACAGTACTTGTTGAGCTGGTTACACTGTATGTAACCACAGTCCTTTCCTACAGGATGGACTAAGCAATGGAACAACAAAAGTATTTTATTTAATTAGATGCTATTCCTTGACTCTGAAAACATGAACTATGCAATGTGGTTTTGTGCTACCCTCACCCATGTGTGAAGTAATGATACCTTCTTTTGCTGCTTACTGATGGAAGAATGGCAGGGAAAGCTGACTATTGCAAGGTTTTGGAGGATAGGGCAGATGAGACTGTCCTTAGAATTAGCCTCAGTCTCCAAAGCCTTTCTGCTGTAAGGCCACCTGTGGAAATGCTAGCTGCATGGTACCTCACTGAAGTTATGTTTCTATTTCAGGAGTAGCTAGTACTGTAGTACTGCACCTTCTTTTCTTTAAGTTATTTCACACTTAAAAGTTTGCCTTTTTAAATCAAGAGTAACCTATTAATGATATCTGGCTTCTGTTATTTCTGTATTACCCACTTCCTCTACTTCCTTCACAGACTGTCCTTGTCAGAACCGTGTTTTGCTTTTGGTAGGAGCCAGAGTAACTACTTTCCTCAACCCTAAATTTACCATTAACCAACATGAAAGGTAGCAAAGGCAACTATTTCACCTCCTGTAACTGGTAACAAAATACAGGCATTGCAAACGCTTTTATATCCTTTGAGGTTTATTACAATTTAAAAAGAGCTATTTTATATATGCTGTACATGTTACAGAGCTTGTTTACGTCACATTATTACCACTGTTTTTTTCTCAGAGGAAATAGCATTGTTGATTCCTTTTTACATTCTGATATCATCTTTGGGCCCTATTCACAATGACCACCACAAATACCATCTACACACTGAGTAGAAATGAGAAACTTGACCTGCGTCACAGCTCACATTTAGAGGCTCACTTATCAAATGAGATATGACTCCAAGACCCTGAGATGTGAGCAAATGTCTATATTTATCGTCAGTAACCCTTTTTCCAGTCTTGCCATGTGATGTCATACTGTAGGTCACATCTCTAATGCCTAGTGCACCCATACAGTGATATGTTTTTAACTTGAGAGCATAGCAGGAACTAAACAACAAATTGTGAGGCAAAACTATGAGATATATCCCTTGTTTTATGCAGTGTATGTGTACCTCAAAAGTAACTGCTGATACACTTACTTTCCATTTTATGTTAGTGGTACAGAAAGGGCTGAGCAAAGTATAAGATCGTTATTAAAAACAACAACAACAAAAAAACAAACTGGCATAAGGAGAAGGAAGAAAGACTGTGAGTGGAAGCAGCAGAATTTGGCAGAGCTGTTGGATCACGACATCTACACAGGTTCATTTAACTATAGCCTGAATAATTTACCTTTGACTTGGTAAGTTTATGAAAGGAATGATATGATCATATGCAGGCAACAAAAGAGAAAACATTATTCAAGAATTCTTTTTTAATTCCAGCTCATATTTCTTTGGATGTCAGGGGAAGTTCTTCACAGTGGTGAGGTGCTGGAACAGGCTGCCCAGAGAGGCTGTGGATGCTCCATCCCTGGAGGTGCTCAAGGCCAGGTTGGATGGGGCCCTGGGCAACCTGGTCTAGTACCACATCTGGAGGTTGGTGGCCCTGCCTGTGGCAGCAGGGTTGGAACTCGATGATCTCGGGATCCCTTCCAACCCAAGCCATTCTATGATATTTCTTCCCTGTACTGGAAGATTCTTGTTATACATCCACTATATATACACACACACACACACATTTTGATTTTCTATTATTTTTCCCTTGATATGCTACTTTAAATTATTATTTATAATTTCATCATCCAGTTATTGACAAACTGCTATCAATTCATGAAATACTTCAGCTGGAAATATCTTTGGCTGAAGCACAGTTACATTAGCATAAATAAAAAGCTGTGGAAATGCTTATTCAGTGTCATTCAATACATCACTTAAGCTAACTTCTCTCTTCTTCTTCGCTAATAAATGATCCTGCTGATGTAATTAATTTGTTCGTTCAAGTTAGAAGTAGTTCCACTCTTAGGCATCCAGTTTTACGTCACTGAATGCCACTGTTTTTCCACAGCTGTTTCTGTGCTTGTGGTTTGCCTCGTAAACAATCTAAACAATTCCTGGAATGTGCAGTGTAACCAGTGGTAATGATTATGTCAGGAGAAATTTTAACCTCAAGAGATGCTTATGCTTTGTTACCACAGAGATTGCTTTAAGATCTGTTCTGCATTAGCAAAGGACTTCACGTTTGGCTATACTGAATGAACCAGAAGCCTGGGAACATTACAGAAGACAGGGGAAGGCATCTCCATAATATGTTCTGCTTGCTCTGAGAAACCTTCTAGTACCTGTGTGGCACAGTATGCAGGCAGAACTGACAAGTGAAAAACAGGAATATTATGGAAGCAATCTATCTGTGCATCATGTTTTATCCAGTTTTTATACACTGTAAAGCAAAGTTCAGTTTTTCCCCAGTGGCTGCTCTATATGCAGCTCAGAGAAAGAACAAATAAGCATCTTCTGGCAGGAAAAGGCACCAAAGGCACAACCATGTGCTCCTTCCTTTTGCAGATAGCCTTGCATAGAGGAAATGCAAATTCTTCCCTGAAATTTAATATTCACAGGAACTTATTCATGGCACTTGATCATTCCTCTCTGTTTCCACCTTTTTCTTCAGCTAGTGACCTTGGAGCAAAGCACGGGCTAAGACATTATTATTATTATTATTATTATTATTATTATTATTATTATTATTATTACAAACAGATGTCAGACATTTACTAAATGACCTTTCAGGTAAGTGCTGACTGTTGGTAACTCCTACAATGAAAGCTGAAAACTAGCCATGAAATGCGTGCGCTGCAGAGGTTCAATGGGTTTTTTGTCACTGATTTCTAGAAAGATTGGATTCCACCCAGGCCAAATGCGTGTGACTAACTCTAGATGCTCAGTCACGGAAAATGTTGGCCACGTTACATTGTCAGTATTTAATAACACAGGTAAAACACACTGAGGTGAACTCTTCTTTCTATTTACTTCACATGGGAGGTAATTAGTACGTTAAAAGCAATATGCAATTAACACTCATACAGTGGTAGAACTGTTTGTTATGTTGCTCTGTTACCTAGTAACAGATTTTGATTGTATTTTAACAGTATCAGGAAGGTTACTACATGTATTTTAACTGAAAATGTGGGAATGATGTTACTGATATCTGTTTGTAGATGAAAGAGAATAAAAGAATGATCTGGTAACATTACCAAAAGCTGCAGATGTACTTAGCATGCATTTCAGGATGCTCCTTGGATTTTTGTTCAGCTATAAACAACCTTTCTTTTTTCTTCCAGAATATGCTGAAGCACAGCATCGGAATACTAACACAATGGAAAACTAGGAATACATAATGAATCTGTTTCTTTCCTCAAATGAAGAACCACAAATGTCGTACCTCATAACTAATAATCAGAATAACACAGCTGCCCATCCATTATTGTACTGCTGTTCCAAACAACCTGTGGTTTTGGGGAGGCACAACAGTCATTACCTGGAGTTTCTGTAACATCCTAGGAGAAAGAAAATTGTGGCACTAAGTATTCAAAATGCAGCACTGATTTTTAACAGAAATGCTCTTATTCTACTGGATCCGTTTACTATTCTCTAACAGAAAGAGCCGCCTGTCTCTCCTCTCCACTCCCCCCATCCCTCAGTTACCAGATTATTTAAGACTTCCAACCCACTACCCAGTAGTAAGCTCTGACATTTACTTGCAGGCAGAACCATTCACTAAGCAAAAATATAGAAATACCTTTATCTTTTTTTAAACTAAAAAAACCAAGTAGGCAGAAGAGCTGCTTAACGTAATGTACATCTTTAATATAACAACAATGACAAAGGTCACAGCAGCTACTGGCACATTTTAAACCCTCTGGGAAGGGAGAGCTTCCAGTGATTTTACATTAGATCACCTGTAAATATATCAGAACACGTTTTATCTTGGAAATATACCTTGTAAAGTTTTGATTAACAAGTAAAACCAAGCTGAGATTTTTCTTTTGCCCCAAGCCTTCGCTTGGAAAATGTTTCAATTCGGCACCATCTGATTGGTATATTTTACTCTCTAAGAAATGATCTGTCCAGAAATAAAGATTCACTAACTGATCTCATCAGCTATATTTAAAACAAAGTTCTGAACATTCTGACATACAAGAGTCACTCTGTAATTTCAGAGCAGTTGTAATACTTTATCCCCCTGTTAACAGGCTGCCAGAAATGCTCCTGGCTAATGCACATCACCATTTGTTCTAAAGGTATCAACTTTCTGGCAGTGGCAGGTAAATCAGGACCTTAGAGCCCAATTCATATCTGATATACTTCTTACACTTCAACTTTGGAGGCAATAATTTGGGATACATACTGAGTCTTTACATTTCAACTGAAATATTTCCAATAATGCATGGAATTAGATGCTATATTTTATTCAAAACAAAGAAGGAAAGCAGATGCGAAAACTGTTCCCTTAAATATCCACAGCTTTTAGCATCAAGGATTTCAGTGTTTTTCATTCTACGTGCAAGTTAGTCAAGGAGATCAAAACGTGGAAGAGAATGACATGCTGTCTTGTGTTGCTGGTAGCCCAGGAATCAGCGGCAGAATCTGCAGATAGGGATCAGTTCCCTGAACACGTCTCCAAAGAAACATTCTTTTTGACATTGTACTCTGCTGCAAGTGGTCAGTTATGTCTTTCCAATTAGTGTAATACAGGAACAAGGAAAAACGAATGGTCAGAAAATCAAAAAGTAGTTGGCAGTACTTACCACCCCTGTCCTTTTTTTTTCTCCTTTCTTCTGCTTGGATTGCAGAACTAAAGCTAAAACTTTTCATTCCTAATTGTATTCTGAAATCTATTTTCTCCTATATAACTTTGAAATTAAACATATCAATATTCTCTTTTCCATTCTAGTAAGACTGAATGCCTGCGTTAACCCAGTGTGAAGTGGGGTTTCTTACTTGACATGCCTGTCATAACGTAATCACATCCAGCGTGTGCAGACAGCGTCACTGCTCATGTCCGACGGGTGAGATACGGCTTTATTTATATCACAGCTAAGGCTAAAAGACCTGTGTTGACTGTACGACGCTACCGACATCAATAAACCAATTGCCGAGGATCTCTGGGAGCAGTATTTTAGATCTCATCCTCTCCGATTATTAATTGATGACTTATATCGCAGTTTTATGTATACACGTACCACATTTTCCAAAGGAAATCTCCGCGCGGTCCCACCGCCGCTCATTACCCCGGGTCCCCTTCCGCCGCGGGGCGGTGCCCAGCCGAGCCCCGCCCCCCGCATTCCAACGTGCGCGGGCCCCGAGGTAAACACGGCGCTGCCCCGCCCCGCCCCCAGCAGCTTCCAGAAGCGCCTCAGCGCTTCGCCGCGCGCTCCCGCGGAGGGGCGTGGCCTGGCGGCGGGGCCGCGCGGCTTGTGGCGCAGTCGGAATTGCGGCGGGCGCCGCCGGGCCCAGCGGGCAGCGCGGGGCAGGGGAGGGGCGGCGGGGCGGGGGGCGATGCCCCGGGTTATTTTTACCCGGGCGGCTCATCCTCTCCGGCAGCCCCAGCGCGGCCCCCGCCGCCGCTCCCCGCCCCGGCTCCGGCGGCGCCGCCTATAAAGCGCCGCCCGCGGGGAGCCGAGGATGCAGCTCTACAGCTCCGTGATCACCCACTACCCCGCGGGCGGGACGGCCCCTCCGAGCGCCGCGCCCGTTTTCAAGGTCTCCGTACCGCCGGGACCGCCATCCGCCGACGCAGCGAACGACGCCGCGGGGCCGACCCCGAGCCCGACCGCCGAGAGCCCCGCCAAGGACGGCCCGAGCCCCGGGGGCCCCGCCGCCGCCATGCCCGCCTTCTCGTCCTGCCTGGAGGTGATGCCGAGCGGCCCCGCCGCCGCCGCCGCGGTCCCGCAGTACAGCTCCTGCGCGCAGCTCACCGTCAGCCGCCGCCGCCCGCTGGAGCGCGTGGTGCCCATCCGCCTGCTGTCCCGGCCCGAGCCCGCTCCGCACGGCCGCGCCTGGCTGGAGGGCGTCGTGCAGAGCGGCGCCGAGGAGCCCAGCAACCGCAGCCTGCGGCTGAGCGAGCACTGCCAGGCGCTGCAGGCCGCCGCCAACCAGTCCGGCCCGCAGCCCGAGCGCGGCGGGGAGGACGAGGAGGGCGGCGGCGCGGCCGGGGCGCGGCGGGCGGAGCGCAGCGAGAAGCTAGCGCTGTACCTGGCCGAGGTGGAGAAGCAGGACCGGTACCTGCGGCAGAAGGGCCGCTTCCGCTTCCACATCATCCCCGACGGGAACTGCCTGTACCGCGCCGTCTGCAAGGCCGTGTACGGGGACCAGCGGCTGCACGGCGAGCTCCGCGAGCAGACGGTGCACTACATCGCCGACCACCTGGACCACTTCGGCCCCATCATCGAGGGCGACGTCGGGGAGTTCCTCATCGCCGCCGCGCAGGACGGCGCCTGGGCCGGCTACCCCGAGCTGCTGGCCATGGGGCAGATGCTGAACGTCAACATCCACCTGACGACGGGCGGGCGGCCCGAGAGCCCCACCGTTTCCACCATGGTTCACTACCTGGGGCCCGAGGACCCGACGCGGCCCAGCATCTGGCTGAGCTGGCTGAGCAACGGGCACTACGATGCCGTGCTGGACCGCGTCTGCCCCAACCCCGAGTACGAGGCCTGGTGCAGGCAGACTCAGGTGCAGCGGCGGCGGGACGAGGAGCTGGCCAAGTCCATGGCTGTGTCCCTCTCCAAGATGTACATCGAGCAGAACGCCTGCTCGTGAGGCTGCCCAGGAGCAGGGCTGCGGGGACAGATGGACGGAAGTGCGCTGGCCGTGATGGTGATGCCTTAATCCTTAATGAAGCAGCAGCACCCCGGACTGAGACGAGCGGTAGATCGTGGGGGATAAATCCAAGCGTGTTTGTAGTATTCTGTTGTAGAAACTTAGCCTCGGATTATTTGCCAGCAGGTTCTCTCTGTATGTTTGTGTCTCCCCTCCTCACCGTTTCTCTCTTTTCTATGAGAATGTATTTTTTGCACAATATTTTTAAACTGTTACGTCCGTCTTTTACATCTCACGTTAGTATCTGGCTTTGAGCTGTACAGCCAAAAAAACATTTGTAAACAATTTTTGTAAATAAGGCTTATGATGTAACAGCTATTTTTTGCTGTGTTTTTTACCCATAAACCTTATATTTCTACCAAATGAAGCTGATGTCAAATGACCCTCCCAAACTGGTGAAAGCATCGTGGTTGTTCTTTGCAAAACAGTAGTTCTTGTTCAAGTGTGGCAAAGTAGAAGACTGCTTTCAGAACAGTTGTTTCCTCTGCCTCGAGCGCGGAACAGGTCCTCTGAGCCGGTTGGAATGCAGCTCCGCGTGCACTGTGCGGGGAGCAGTTGACTCTTCTGTATTTAATTACTGTTTTGAGTAAACCGGCCTCTCGTTGCCTGGTTGGCTCACCCTCTGCTCCATTTGTGTTATTTATCTGTAATAACAGAACATTAACTTGCAATAGAATGTTGTGACTAGATAATAGCCTACCGCTTTGGCAGTAATTGCCTTGGCTGCACCTCAGTGTTTGTGTTCCTGTTTCTGGGGTTATGGTGTCTTTTGTATGAGCCGTGCTTCTTTTTTGGCGCTTGTATTGCACCAACAAATCATTATCTGATCACAACATTTTATTCATTGGATGTTATTTTCTAAATAAGAAATCAGGATTGGTATTCTACGTTAAAAAGTATTTAAATTGAGATTTGTATGGTTTGCTGGGTCAAACATTTAAATGTTTCCAATCTGAATTCTGTTTCTTCTACTTTCTGATTAACTTGTTAGATATATTTATTAAGTACTGCAGTTTGTACTTTTTTATTTTGTAATATATTGTGATTTTGGAATTTATACAGTATTTGTATAATAGGAATATTCTCAGCTAAAATGGAATGAATAAAGAATATAATTTTACTTGCGCTCTTTTTTTCCACCCTTTGTGTTCCTGGCGTGGTGAAGAACTGGAAGAGCTTTTACTTAGCTTCTTTGCCTTACTGGGGAAAATAAGTAGGGGTTGGAAGCAGGGATGTGATGTTTGACAAACGTGAGCAGGTGGTGTTTCTGGTGGTCTGGAGTTGTGGAAGAAAGGCAAACTTGTAATGACACGTTTCAATTATTTTGTAATTATAAGTGATCTTAGCATAAATACTTGCCACTGAGAAACTCCTGAGGGATTCCTGTCTGTACCAGGGGAGTGGTACCATGGGTTGTGATGAAACAGAGCCCTGCTGGGCCATGCAGGCCTTCAGTTGGTCTCAGGCTGTCCGCAGAAGCTGTGGACGCCCCATCTATGGAGGCATTCAAGGCCAGGTTGGATGGGGCCCTGGGTAGCTGTTGGGTGGCAGCCCTGCCCATGGCGGTGGGGTGGGATGTAAGGTCCATTCTAACCCAAGCCATTTTATGAATTTTTGTGTCTGGGAGCCTTTATTCTGCAGCCATTCCCAGGCTTGTTTTAGGTTAGGCCTACCTCTGTAATTCAGTTAGTTGTATAGAGGTTGTATCATAAGGAAGCACAGCTTTTTCCTTTCCCTTTTAAAAGTGAAATGCCTTACAAGCTGTTAAATAGTGTGGTGTGTATTTACATACCTATCTTTGCCCATCTCTAAAAATACCAGGTCATCTTTAAACAAACAGGAGAGCCATGGCTTAAAATTAGGATTAAAGATTAAGTAGCTGAGATGCTGCAGTCTTAATTGAGCACGTGTGTTCTGATAATGAGCTGCAGGACTGATTATGTGATGCAGAGAGGAAATTAGAAACTTACGTCATTTCCAAAACCTTCTTGGTTTATGTTTAGAGTATGCTTTCCCCATTTTTTTTTCACACACAATCATGCTTCATCTTTAAAGGTCAAACAATGGTGGAAAAGGCAGTCTTGCTGGTTGGTCCACTGGTGCTTACCTTAGCTAAATCTCTGGAAGGCTGAACTCTGAGGGGAGAACATGGCAAAGATGCAGACACAAATGTGTTCGTGGGAAAGTGAGATAGCTGATGAGGAAACCAACTGCGCAGCTGACTGAGCACGGAAATACTGATACAGCATCGCTGAATATCAGGGATGCGTTTGATGTTAAAAACATTGCATCCAGTCTGATAGGTTTTGGTTGGATACTATGAATTTGTTCAAAGTTGTCAGTATCTCAAACTTATTTTAAAACACTGATTTTACTTTAGGTCTTTTAAAATTACTAGTTTCAGTGGTACTGTGAATTGTGCACATACACAAAGCTTGGGAACGCTGATGGAGTAAGCTGAGCAAAGAAGGATTGGCATTGCCAAGCGTTCACTGTGAAAGAAAAAAATTCCTGTTAAAATATCAACAAAAAAACAGTAAAATGAGCAGCACTGAACTCTGGGATGAGTTCCCAGAGGGTTCCTTAGTAGTTTTGGTGCCATTGCAGAGGTCAATGGCACACGTATGACTTTAAGGAATCGAGAAAAAATTGTTGAACTGATTTTAAAAGCCATTAAGGTTGTATTGCTGAAGCATATAACAAGTTACTGTAGTGGCTTGCATTACATACTGTGTAAATTTCAGAAGAAAATGGAAAAATGGTGTTAGGTGCTTAAGGCATGTGGAAACTGAATTGTTTTTATTACACTAGTGTTTATAGTTCAGCTGAGAGACTGAGTTCAGACGCAAGCATCCTGCCTGAGCAGGAGTGTTTTATTAGTGACAGTGGTCCCAACATGGGCAAAGCTGCGTGCCATCCCCCATTTGAAACAAACTTTACCAGCAAAAGCACAAGTAGAAGCAAGTTTTCCCTTACTGTCCCCATTACCAAACCCCATAGCTAAGGAAGGACAAATGTTGCCCTTGCTCATAATTTCAGCACCCGATTATTTTAACCTTGGGTAATCACTTGTTTAACCCAGCTAATCCTTAGGCCTCTCTGGGGACTGTGGGCAACAGACTCTTATAGTTGGCAATAAGTGAGTAGGAGATCTTGGTTTTCAGTGTTCAGTTGTGTGGTTAAGTCAGATAGAAAATGGTTTAATTCTAAACTGAGCAAATGTGAACTGGAGTGTGCTCCTGCAGGCTGCACACCGACTTGGTGGTGCCATCCTCACTTGTGTTCTGTAGCAGGAGATGGCAGGCTGAGTGCTTCATGTCAGGAGATCCTTAGGTTGCAGGATGCCATTTTGTCATGAAAGGTGCAATGGCCAAGTTATAATTTTAATGTGTCTTAAACAGGTGCACACAAAGCAAGGTTTGTAAGAACGGAATTGGTTTGCATGTAAAAGGAACATTCCAAAATGGAAATGGAAAAGTGCAAGTGGAAAAGGGAAGACGTTTCAAGTGTTGCTGTCCTAAATCTCAGTCAATGGATTTCTTCTTGGAAAGCTGAGTGGATCTTTCTTTGTGCTTTGTAACTTCCTAGGATGTGTAAAGGTTTCCTAACACCAGGTGCTGGGTGTGAGTGTCCCGTTGTACTTTGCCAGTGCAACACACGTGTCGAAGATGCATCTGCTACATCAGTGTCACTTGTACATAAAGGTGAATTCCAGTACTGCCCATGCACATACAAAACCTTCTGCATCCAAATGTTTCCTCTGGCTGTTTTTGCTCTTATGCTGGAATTAGCGGATAGGACTAATTTCATTATCTATTTTCTTTTCACACGTACAGGGGTCCAGCATTATTCCTGCACATAACTTCTATATTTTCATATTTTGGCTATTCAGCAAACCAACATTTCTGGGCAAGAAAACACGTGGTTTGAGATCTCTGAGTGAGGTCTGGAGCTTGGTGAGCTCTGTCCCTTAAACCTAATATGGCTAAAAGCAATGCTTCTTCCCATTGCTGATGCTCTGCTCAAGTTAAGAAATAACAGGATCTTTGGAACTTCAGCAGATCTTCTTTTGCTATTTTTTCAAAGCAAAATGTACTCCTTATGTAAATAAATAATACGATGCATTTTCAATCTGTCATTTGACTTAGAGATTGAGCTTTGACTAAGCAATTAAGGAACTTGTTTATATGACTGGTTTTCTTAGCAAATTTCAGCTCCACTGGATTGAGTTACTCACTGGGCTGACCTTGTCTTCTGTAGCTTAAGGTAGGAGTGATGATAAAATTCATTGTCTCATTAATTATCCTCATAATTCAATATGACTCCTGCAAACCCTACCTACAATCTTTTTAATTTTGTTGTTGATCACTGATTATTTTCCCTTCCAAGTTTAACCCCAGAAACTAGTTATGTGGTACAATAAAACCTAATTAAATAAGACATCTGAATGAGTTTATGAGTTGACAGCTGTTCTGGTGCTTGTGTATAATTGGAGGGAAAGGTGGTGCCTGAAATGAAGACATTGTGGAAGGACTTGTTTTGGTCTGAATGATGGTTATGTCAGCTTGCATAGCATTGTGGCTGCTGATCTGAAGGCTTTAATGCACTTGTGTTTGTTAGAAATAAAAAGTTATCTCACAACAAGTTATGTTTTTACTAAACTGAGAATGAAAACTCAGGAGACTAATACTGGTAGATTAAGAATGAAAACAATATTCTGCTTTTAGGAGCCAGGAAGAAATTGTTTTTTCCTTTCATTTATTTCCCATCATCAAGGAAAAGAAATCCTTAGCTTTACATAATGAATGTTTGTGCTCATTCTATTTGAACTGCATTCTATTTGAACTGATAGGTTGAATAAATGTAGGATAAGACCTTTTACATCAGATTAATACACGCAGAAGTGAAGTTTCCTTGGCTAACAGATTATGTTTTATACTGCAGAACCTTTAGAGAAAGCTGTAATCTCAACTGGAACTTGCTTGAGGAGTGCTACTGGCAGCACACTCTTTGCAGAGAAGTGAATACTTTTTATGTTTTTTGGCATGCAGCTTATCTTCCTTATCAGGAAGTAAATATTTATGGATGCTTTCTCAGTTAGATAGCAGTCCTTTTGTATAAACTCACAACAACTTGTGTAAAACATTCGTGAGTATGATTCCTGGTAGATTTCCACTTTTCAGCTGGTGTTTCATACCCTGAAGAGGACTTGTGACATCAGAAATTGCTATCGAGTGGAAAAGATCAGTTATTTGGTGTGTATTGGATAGGACTTCTGTAGTTGGTTTTCTCTCCTTGTAGAGGAGCTTGATATAGTTCTGGCCAGAGAAACAAACATATTTTAAAATGGACAGTCAGGCAAATCTAGGCCCTGCTAGGTAAATTGAAGAATATATATTTTTAAAATAGTTATTCTGGAAAGCATCATGAACTTTGTTATCAAGAAGGAGACTGCTGGAGTAGCCTAGGATATGTGTTCTTTGAAACGCTTTGTTGCCACACTGAAATTGTTTCAGCAAAAAACAAAATAGTGTCATATTTTACAACAAAATGTTGCCTAAAATGACTGGACAGGCTTGCAGTAATTCTCTACCAGTTTTATCCTACATGACAGCATTCCAGCAAAGAGTCCTCACAATTGTTAGTGAAATGATCCATAACACATAGCATAACATTTTCCTTCATCGCTGGCAGTTCTGGTGCGGGGTTAGAGGGGGTGGGCAGTGAGGGGGCAAGATGGTTCTTGAAGTGAGGGGTGCTGGTTTATCCATACATCAACTTTCTCTGTCTGACAGTAATAACACATTCTGCATCAACCAGTGGCCAGAAGTTCACTGATGTGTAGGTTTTATGTATGGGTCACAGGAGTCACTGTAATTTCAGTTAAGAAGCTTAGCGGATCTGCATGACCAGCACCAATGCAGGTTATGCACTGCATTGAATATTATTTGTATACTCAAGTCTGAAGTTACAATAAGTACCTGAAATAGGTTTTGATTGCATGTACGAACCATCAACAGCCCACGTGTGTGCAGCTGTGAGTCCCCTACAGCCTCATTGTGCTGATCTGACCCACCTCTCCCAGGCTGAGCCTCAGCCTCTCGGTCCCGATGGGCGTCCCAGTGCCAGCTAGGTACCTGGCAGCTTGAGGAGCTCAGTGTGGCAAAACCACTCCACACATTCCCCTTTGAAACTCTGATTTCTGTGACATTATTTGATGGGTGAATAGCTGCTTGTAACAGATCTTCTGACCTTCTTGTTGTCTGGAAGCTTACATGATGCATTGCACTAGGCTCATTGTCAGGTGACAAAAGACAAGGTGGGTTGTATTTGAAAGGAACCATGTCATCCCAGAGAGCAGAAACATTGGTGTTTGCAGTCATTCTGTCAACTAGATTTTAGCCATGAGAGCAAGTGAGCAGTACAACAGTAGATGCTCTACTTCAGCCGAGGGATTGAGTTAATCTCTGCTAAGGCTTTAGGTGCTTCCTCAAGGCCTTGCACTTTATCTCAGTACTCTCTGGGTTGGGCTCTTGCCAGGCAGCAGCTATAGCAAATCCCGTGCATGTTGGTGTTGATAGAGGAGATAGGCTTGAGGCAGGTACTGTCACTGTGCAGGAAAACCTGTGCTATGGTGTGTCTCATTGGTGCTCCCATGGTGTCCCGTACCACTCCAATCTAGGAAGGAGTGTGAGGGAAGATGTTTTATATGCCACGGTAACATGGAATCGGTCTTTCTCACAACTCCATTAACATATCTCAGACAAAGATCTTCAAACCTGCTCTGAGCCAGTTACACTTACATTTTTTCTACAGACTCTAAATTTATCACCAATACTTTATAGCCACAGAGGCACTTTACAGCTCTGAAAATGCCACTGACATTTGATCACCTTGAGATCTCCAGTGGAATGTATTTTTATTTTTTTTTAACACAATGCAAGTCTGGATCCAGATTTATCTGCCGTTCAGATATTTGTTTCAGTCTATTTACTGCTGCCGTTATGCATTTAATTCCCTCATAAACATTAATGTGCTTATCCCCATCACATAGGGTTGAAATGTTGGGTAGTTTCCAGTGACAGGGAATGCTATCAAAGCTGGAAGGAAAGAGGAGAGAGGAGCACCTTATGGTGGGGAATGGTACCTTGGTGGTTAAAGACAAGAGAAAGCAAGCAAGCAAGCGAACAAATGATTATCAATACAGACATTTCAACTATCAGTCTTTTTCTTTTTTCCTCTATTTTTTTTCTTTTTTTTTTTTTTCCCCATAAGTGAAGCTTATGAGATATGGGGCCAGACCTTATGTATAAGTCCCTTTTCCATGCAGATGTCTGTAGTGATTGTGGATGAGGAAGGTAAAAAGAAAATAGACATTACATTTTCTTTATACACAAGAAGGATTAAGAATGGATAATTTGCAAAGCATTACCTTTTCCCTCCCAGAGATTACACAGGAATAGAGATCTTGGCTACTGGGAGTCAAATCCAAAATATATTTTAGAAATACTACATCTGATGAGATTTGATTTATGTGCTGTTTCCAGTTTCGCAAAATTTATGACAAAATTCAAGCACACAGCTGGGACTCTGTGAACAGTAAGTTTCTAAAGAAGTATTAATTCCACTGTTATAGACTTTGTAAGTGTTTACAGCTGTGTTAAGGTTGGTAAGTAGCAAGGGAATTCTCAGCAGGAAGTATTACATGAATAGGATGTTATAAAAGTCTGACACTTCTTGCGTTCTTGGTTGTAAATTTCCAGCTTGAATTTGTTAGGGGAAAAAGAGAATGTAACATGGAACTTATTTGGGCTCATTGCTGCTGTGCTGGTGGGGAGCTCATCCCAGCAAAATCTCACACCCAATTCCTTTCCTGAAAGAGCAGACCTGGCCTCAGCTTGGTGCAGATGCATGTGGTACGTGGCATGGCTGCAGACCTGGCGCAGTGCAGGGCCGGAGGTCCAGCTCCAGCCCCGGGAGCACAGGTCAGCTTTCGGCAGAGGGCTTTGGCCCTAGGAACCAGATTTCAAGGTGCCCATACTTTTTGCAGTGCATCTGTGCACATTCTTACAATGCTAATGTGTTTGTCTGAGGAGTTTGTAGCCCCAGGAGAGCACTGAAGGCGTTGAAGGTACTGTGTTATAGACCTATAAAACTCCCATATATGACTAAATTGCCATTTAATAGGAAACCGTGGTGACTGTAAACAGGAAAATGGTATAACAGTTATAAATAGTTCATTTCTCAGCAATTGCTGTGGAAGAAAAAGAAGGAATTACGTGACAACAACTCAATTCTGGTCCCTGGCTGAAACAAGCCAGCCACTCTGCCAGCTCTTGGGACTTGGAGTTCTGCACTGCCCCCGCTCGCAGAGTGCTCTGCTGGAGCTGAACGGCTCAGAACATTGTCATGGAATAACAAGGTGGTCTGCAGCAACATTGAGGCGAAACATTTAGACTTTTTTTTTTCTGTTCCTCTTCTGAAAGTTTAGGAGGAAGTTGCCAGCTCCTGAATCATATGCAAGCTTTAAAGGTCAAAATATGTCTCCTGGTGCACAGCAAAGAGTTTCTTTGCTCTGACTACTGGAGAAATAAGGCTTTCACCATCCATTATCCCATGCAAGACTGTCCCTGTCCCACCAGTGTGTGCTCCTATCACTGTCTCCTGCATTGTCTTCAGCCCTGCTCTTACCCACTCAGCATCTTCTTCCCATTCTTCTGTCAATCTACAGCCATGCTCTGCTCCTGGTACTTTCTTCCCTCTCCCTTTTTCTAAAATGCATTAGTCCCAGAAAACTTCAGCTCACTAGAAGCTGCCCAGAGCTGTTGTACCATGGTGTTCTGCTTCTCCTTCATCGCCAGGGATCAGAGCAGTGGGCGCTGGGGACAAGGCAGCACCAAGGGGGTCACCGGCATCCCCAAGGACCAGAGCCAGCAGCTTGGCTGCAAGCAGGGTAGTAAAGCATTCAAATAAGCAGAGTAGTTGATTAGCCTGCTTACATGTTGGCTATTTCTGCCCCAAAGCATAGAAGTCTGCCAGGCTATGGTACCTGCTACCTCTTAATCCTCGGAAAACACAGTGCTTTGTGATGTCTGTATTATTTTACTTTTAAAAAGTCATGTTTGACAGCAAGTTCTTCTGCCTTTGGGTCACTTTGTATTCTACACACCCTTTAAGCCTCTCTCCCTGCCTGGGAACTGTAAGTTAAATTTCTGAAGTGGCACAGCCATTCAACTGCTCTTTTACTCAATTTCTGCATATCAGAGATGGGAGCAACAATTTTCTCACAGCATTAGCGTGCCATGAACTACAGTGAATGTACTTTATAAACAGGAGAAATTACAATAGAGCTGCTATGAGTCATGGTAGATTCGATACACATAGTTTATTTTTCCTACTTTTCTGTGCTTGTAGGTGCTAATTCATGATAGATGCAATTGAAACATTTGACATTTCTGGTTTTCTGTTCTGGTGGGCTCCTTTTGCTGTTTTTCTTTAGGTTGTAACCCTTTTCTGGCAAACTTGCTTTGAACTTGGTTGTGAGTAGGTATTTGTGCATATGACTATTTGTATACTAAAGTATAACATTTATCCTAAAGATTTTAGTAAGAGAAAAATATAGCATTTACTTATGCAAATGTAAGTATTTGCAGATTAAGCTCACACAGCAGATCCAGTTCGTAACTGTTGTGCTATGAACAGTCTTTATAAAAGCCAAAAGAAGTATGTTATGTTCAAATATGTAATAATTAAAATCACTTGATAAGCATAACATTGCAATGCTGGTCTCTTATTTGAACAGAATGATGTCTACGACACAAGTAGCATCTGTAAAAATATGTGTTTCTTATAGTTTATCAATAAAAACACATTTCTTTCAGTGAAGTTCACCATAGCCAAAAAGAGAGACTTGCTGTACTTTTATTTTTGTGCGCTTTGGCCAAGGCAGAACGCCATGCCAGCTCTTTGATAATAATAATTTGCAAAATAAGTCCCTCCTCTCAGGCTATTTCATATCATTCATTTGCTTTCATCTCTATCCCCAATGACATTAGAGGCAGAAACATGTTCACCAAGATTTTTTGTCCCTAATCATGAGTTGTGTATTGCAGCATCTTTTCACTGCCTTTAGAAAACATAAGGAGATTAAAAACCTCAGTACATTACACCGACAGATGAGATGGACTCTTTTTTTTCCCTTATGTAGCTGGATAAACAGTTTTGTAGGAAAACAGCATTATCAACGTATGTTATTCTCTCCAGCAGTATGTGCATAAGTAATCCTCAGCAGCAATACCTTTAATAACAGAAAATGAGAAGTGAGTTCTGCTGAATGGCTTTGACTTTCAGTTCTAGCACTGGAGATGTACACTGAAATGATGCAGTACACCGTACTGTTTCAACCCTGCAGAAAAACTGGTTCCCTTTAAATGAGTGTCACGCATGTGTCTACATTTTGCTGCGATGATAACTCATGATTACTTCTTCAGCGTTCAGAACTCTTGATACTCACAGTGCTGAACCTGTAAATAAATGAAGAGTCAGACACCTGAATAATAGGAATGAGAATAACAGTTATGTTGTTCGTGATGTTTCTCCTGCTTCATTCCTCTTTGCTGTTCCTCACAGGTTTTAGCCAAACAGAAGCCCAGCTCAGGTTTAAAAGCCAATATGAACTAAATGTGCTTTTGGCTAAACTTCAGCCTTCCTTGTTCACTGCCTTCAGTTAGTGTGCCAGAAAAGGGCACCGATCTTGAAAAGAAACACTGCCTTAATTTGTCACATATATCACTACAAACGGATGCTAATGATAGACAAATTCAGTAGCTTCTTAAAGAGATCAACAGATTACATTACAGTTTGAAGGGAGCATTACTAGAAGATTAGAAGCCTCTTTTAATGACTGAGATTAAAAGTACTGAAAATCTCAGCTGCTACATTGCTCAATTTTCAAAGATATAGGTGTGTGGGTATGCACTTTCTAACATGAATAGATGTGGTTTTGGCTGATGGGGAGGGCCAGAACTGGTGCCAGAATTCCTAAACATACCCAGAACACCTATTATAAATACTGTGAGCACATACCAGTGTTGTTAGAGAGGAGGAGAATCAAAGCTTTACAACACATTGGAAAAAAAACTGATGTGGTGAACTGTATTTAAGTACAATGTTTAGTTCAACAACAAAAAAATTGAATGTATGTGGAAAGCATTTTTGAAGTAATTTTCAATTGTGTTGTAATTAGTGCAACAGACTTCTAACGAACAGTGTGCTGTTAATGCCATGCGTTTGTTGTGATTCTTAAAAGCCATTAGTTTGTCAAAAGGTATACGAGATTGTGTTTCTACTTCTAATGTTTTTAATCTTTTCACACATATAATTATGACCAAACAACTGCATTCCGCTACTGATGTATAACTGGATGGATAATGGCTATCATTGTGACAGTGCATGCAAAGAAATTACTGCAGGCCTCTAGAACAGCAAGCACTGGGAACGAACCTAACACATTTGCAATATACAGCTGTGCCCTTCGACAGGAATGGGCGGTATCTGCATTCAACATTTTAAATATTCAGTTCTACTATCTAAAAAAAGTTTTTATGCCATAGCAGTGCTCCTCTAAAGTGGTTCATCTGTCAGAGCTATAATTTTGGTAGAAAACCATGCCCCTAGTTGTTGTACACTTTTGGCAGCCTGAAGCCAGTTTGGAAAATACTTTAAGGGTCCTAGACTCCATCAGTCATTTCCAGATATTTTCTTTGTCTTTCCATGAGTTGCCCCTTCAGCTTTGAACACCCTGTATCACTTCACTCATTTTAGAAGAAATACCTGCACAGAATGAATCTAGACTCACCATGCCCATTTCCACAGCTGTGACATCTGGTTCCACTCCCCCAGCCCAGTAGTTCAGGTTGCCTAAAGCCCCTTCCAACCTGGCCTTGAACACTTCCAGGGATGGGACAGCTTCCCTGTGCCAGTGCTTCACAATGCTCACAGTGAAGAATTTCTCCCTAACATCTAATCTGAATCTACCATCTTGTAATTTAAAGCCATTACCCTCAGATGCTCAAACTGATCATCATGCCTAACTGAACTCAGAAGAATTTCTTCAGCTTGCATTTAGCTTTGAACATCGCTGCCCTGTTTAGGAGCTGAAGAAAGGCCTGAAAGATTTTCCCTTCTGTAGCAACTGATCTATGGAAAATGTTCCTCTTCCCTCAAACCTTTCCTTTCTCATGTCCTTGGACTTTCTGATAAGAACTATTATCAAAGAAATGACATTGTTTGGGATGACATCATTTGAATGACCGCTCTTCCTCTGTTTCATTTTTAGATTGTACTTAGTGTCAGTAACAGACTTAAGCTTTACTAGCACTGAATCCCAAGTGCAGCGGAAGTCAAGGCTGTGAGGTTAGGATAACTGGGTAAGTAGGCCAATAACTGATTATGATAAGAAGGTTAGTAAAATTAGTAGCAGCAATAAATGGCTAAAGTTATCCTACTTGAGTTCTTTGTTCTACATTTTGTCAGCGATCGTTTTCTTAGAATTATTTACTAGAAGCAGCAGAAAATTGATAGACACTCTTGCAGTCATGTAAGTGAAAATTAAATGACAATGACGGGGGATGTCTATGATGTTTGATGTGAAAAAGGCAATGTAACTAGTGTTTGTAAAGTGGAATGTTTTACACTGAGTGATACTATAGAAAGACATTAATGAGTACTCTAAGTCCAAAACAGAACTTGATGCAAATGGAAGGATAAGAAAGGTTTAAGCAGCAACACATCCAAAGCAAAAGAGGGTCTGCAGCTGTCATGACTAAAGGGTGGCACAGGGTTGTCTGTTTGGTGCGTCTGTCATCAGTGTTTGAACACAGCCTGTGTTCAGCAATAGAGATGTGAAATTCCACATGAAATATAGAACTCAACTTTATTTCAATCTCTCTTCTTCTATTATTTTTCAAGCTTACGATCATAGCCCCTGGGCTTTTCATTTTTTACTCCTTTTAGCATTGAAGTCTGGAGGACTTTGGGCCTAGGCCAGCATATGTGAAGCAGACTGTCCACTTCCAAATAGGATGCAAGTCAAATAATACATGAGCTAATAAATCTCCAGACTCCAAGTGCAAAGATAATCATCCATAACTGTCCCTGTTGCCTGGTAAAGCATGTAGGTGCAAAGAAGCATGGACACTTGGGTTGAAAGAGAAATGATGACTACACAAAGAGGGACACAGCTTTGCCATGAAGTTACACAGATGGGAAATCTTCAAAGAACACATCACAGTTGTGTATTCTGTTTTCTTGCTGTTACTGATATGTTATTCTTCTGTCCACAGGATACTAGAAGTTGAAGTGAGAATTAATGCCTATATCCTTGTCCCAAAGATCCCTGTCTGAAAAACCTACAGCTTAATTCATTGGTCTCATAGCCTGCTCAAAGCATGCCAGGTTTTGGGTTTATCTTTGTTGGTGGAAGTCACTGGGCAAGGATTATACCCTTACATTTTCTTAAAAGGAAAACAGAGATCAGTGACTTATCACATAAATGATGTCTTCCCAAACAGTTTATCATAGAAAAACTCCAACAAAAGTTCACTTGCAGTGGGGAGGAGAGGACCACAGGAGAGAGTATGATTGCAGCTTGTACCTCAGTATCTCCTGCAGTGCCAACTTCAAGTTTTGCAGGAGAAGGGACGTGCATTTCTCTTCACCATATCTCCATGGGGACTGCTTCCAGGCTCTGCTCTGTGAATCTGCTGTGGATGCTTCCAAAAGTGTCTCAGGGGACTGCTCAGGCAAAGATACCCTAAGCTTATGGGAAGTGCACAGGTTTTCTTTCTGAAACAAAGCAATCAGCTTCAGAGACAGATCTACATGTAAAGCTTGAAGTTTGCCTCGAGGATGAACTGAGAAATTCCACTTGCTGAAAGGGAAAGCATCAGTCACACAATGGTCACATGGAGTTTGAATATCTCATGCTTTGGTCATATGTGATAGCCATTCCTTGGGAAAGTTTGCTTTCTTCCTATCATGTTCTTATTCCTGTTGGTTTGGAAGACATTCTTCTCTCTGTTCTGTATTACTCAAAAATATATCACTCTGTAGATGGTCGGGGCACATCAACTGTTAAGTTGAATGTTTTATGAATGGAGCAGTTCAGTATCTGCTGTTCTTTATGTAAGGCTGCATTCCTACGTATGATCTGATTAATCTCTACTAGCAAAAGAAATTCTTGAGAAGTCCCAGGAAAGAGAAGCAAGAAAACACAGGCACTTTCCTGGAGGAAAACTGAGGGAAAAAGGGCATCATCCAGTTCTCAGAGGTGTAGTATCTCCAGAAATATTACTAAAACCACTGTTCTTCTTGATTATCTTCTACTTTGGAAGTATATCTTGCTATTTGAGAAGAAAAACACAAATTCTGCAGGGATCTCAGATCTACCAGAGTAGGTGCAGGCCTGATCTGAATGGTGGAAATCTACATGGGAACAGTTTTCCATAATTTCAGTTTAGATATGGTTAGAGTCCTTCAGGACCTACAGGGATGTCTAGTGGTGTGCCTAAACATGACTTCAAATTAATCAGAGATTACATGCCTATGTATACTAGGTGCAGTACCATATATATGGGTCCTGACAAAGACTGTGATAAGCACTGTGTAAACAGGTAACAAAGCCAGTCAGTGCTTCAGAGAGCTCGCGCAAGTGAAAAACAAGTTGTAGCAGATGAGTGAAATAAGCCAAATGATTTCATGTTCTGAAAAGATCAAAATAATGAAATGAATAGTTTAGTTGAAGTACCAGATTGCTGCCTGGGGATACGCTTTGTAGTTGATGTTGTGGCACCCACACTTTTGAAAACAAAACCTGTAAGTAGTATGTGTCCTAAGATGTTTATCCAGGCTTTTAAAGACATTTATCCAGTACAAATGCATCCATGCATGCACTCACATATATATACACATGCACAAACACTCAGGTTCTTATCATAGGTCAAAATACCTTGCTGACAGTAATTACAGGTTCAGAAATAACATTACAGTTCTTTAACTTAATAGAATGATAAACATATGAAAAACAAGCTTTAAATGATCTTTCTTTTAGCCAGATCTAGTATTTTTCTGAAGTTTCATCTTAAAAGTTCTTTATTATCTGTTGCTTTGTCATGAATCAAAATGCATCCTGCACTCTTACTAAGGTGTGATTCACTTGGGTTTTTCATACCCTGAAATGTAGTTTACCCAGCTAACCATTGCCTCTGAGAATCAGAAAGAGGCTGCTGGGTTTCCTGCCCACAAAGTAAACTTACAGCACAAACCTGATTGTGCGTACATAAGGTTTCATGGGTATTTGGTCTTCTCTGTGCTGTCATTGCTACAAAAGTTGAGATAGTGGCCTTTAGTTTGACTGCTGAAAGTTTCTCTAATGCCCCCATTTAGAACTTTTTGAGAGAAAAAAAAATTCTTCTCCCTTTAAAATAAAAAGGCAAGAAATGGTTGGGTAATGAAATTATATATATATAATGCTGTCGCTTCTTTGTGTAAAAAATAAGAATTGTAACAGTCATTCTGTACAGGCTAAATGAGGTTTCCCAGATGATTTGAGACTGCTAGGGAGGTAAGGTAGTTAATAAACCCAAGTACTGATGTTATTGCATGGACAAACTGTTTCCTACCAGGTGGTTCTGCTTATCACTATGGAAATAAACTGCTACAGTGGGAGTCTTGTTTACTCTTTGGATGACTCCTCTCTATGTAACTTATAATTGCTAAGTAGTGGGATGCTTTGCTTTAACACAAGAGAAGAAGAAACAGGGCAAAAGTAATAGTGGTGGGAGCAGACACATTCTGTTTGTTGTACTTTCATCTTGCAAAATAGCATGGTTTAAGTTCTGAAATATCCTAAACTGAGGAAATACTGGACAGGGTTTTGATCTTCTTAGCATTATATAAAAAAGCTGATGTTGGTATCTTGCTTAGCTCTACTGAAAAACTAACATGAATTTGGTCTTGATGAAAGAAGAAAAAGACGAGATTACTAGAACAGTAAGTAAAGATAAATGGAAGAGTAGTAAATAATTTCCAGAGGGCATTGATTTGAAAACTTCTGGCACAGAATTGGATGAGATGAAGGTAAGGTGGCATACTAATTAAAGGATAAGATGATTATGATGATATAATTATTAATGTTAAAAGTTACTGTGAAATTTAAATCCAAGCATTCAGAACAGAGAAATGACAGCTAGCAGCTATAGTTCCTCCCTGATGTATCGCCATGTCAACCTTCTGTTAAATTTAGAATCATAGAAACGTTTGAGTTGGAAGGGACGCTTAAAGGCCATTTCCAGTCCAACTCCCCTGCATGAACATGGACACCAGCACTAGATCAGGTGCTCAGAGCCCTGTCCAGCTTGACCTCGAGTGTCTCCAGGGATGAGGCATCCACCACCTCTCTGGGCAAACTTGAGCCCGACCTTGCTGACTGTGCCAGTACAGTCAATACTTGGTACTTGTTGTAAGTTGCTCTTCCTCTGTCAGTTCTTCGCACATATGTAGATGAGGTGCCTGTATTTCAATGAAGGAAGAGATATATAAGTGTTGTATGGGTAGTTATTAGAAAACTAAACCTCAGGAAGAAATGAAAATAAAAATTCCTCAGGGAAAGAGAGTCAAATGTCTGCTAATAAGGCAGGAAACCATATGTCACTTGGAGAAATGCAGCACAAGTGACTGAGCATAGGCAGTTAAAGGTTGGCTGGGCAGCAAGGTGAGCGTGCATCTCTGAGAGAAGGAGCTGGCTCCAGCTGCACTTGGTTGCAAACATGCATTTGTTGAACAGAAGCAACACACTGGCTTCAAGGACATGTGGGAATTCATGCAGATGATAAATTTGATTCCAGGTATTTTTATTTTTTGCTTTGGATCTTCAAAATTTTTCTCTAAGACAAAGATCATGGTGTTTTGTGTTCAGAAGAAGCAAACTGGAGCAGTATAGCCGTGACTAACAGGTTGCAAGCAATCATTGACAGTGGCAGGTTGCAAACTGCTTGTGATCCCACCTGGCCTGTTGGCACTGGTATTCCTGCAGCCCATCATCCTCTTCCACTAACACAGACCGACAGCAGAGCATCATCTAGCTGTCATGCAGCTGCTCTGTGCCCTCTTGCTGCCACGCCATTCACGTCTTCCTTGCTTTCTCCATTTCTCTTGAGCATATTCTGTCAATGGGGCTTTCTTTCTCCAGAAAATACATATACATGACTAGTTATTTTCTGTGTGGAAGCTGAGAATTCACAAGCATATATGGTAAAACTTCTTATAAGAATGTCTCCAAGGTAACTATTTAATCTTTTAATCAAGATGATGTATTACAAAATAGTTACAAAAAATGTAGCTGCCCTTATTGCATTCCATAGATTTTGTAGGTCTTTAAGGCTACACTTGTAATCTAATTAATGCCAGGATCTAAGCACAGATCTAATGACCGGATTGTTAGTTCAGTTCCTGGCACAGTTTTGGCATGTGCCAACTCGCACGTTCCCCAGCAATGCTTGGATCCAGCCCAGAGCTCCGCTTCCACTGGGCACTGATCCCAGATGGCAGGAGATGAAAGCTGGACTGTGTCCCTCGGTCTCAAGGCCAGAGGATGAGCCTTGACCTCTACTATTTGCTAGTATAGTAGTGGTCTAATATTCTTAATTTTATTTCCAATGGAAAATGCCAATGACTACTTATCAAGATAGAATAACTTAGCATTTCCACCATAGTGTACAGCAAAGGGACAGGATCCATATTTGAGGGACAAAGTGAAGCATGCTTTATGTATTGTTACACAACATAACCTGTGTAAAGGTCTCCCTTCATGCAACCAAAACTTGATGTGGAATTGTGTGAGGAAACATGCAGAGTACTATGGAGCAGCTGGGAGAAGTACCTGGGGATGACATTCCCTGGGGTGTCCTGGGTCCTTGACATCGCAGATGGGCAGCAAATCCAAGTACTGCAGCTGAGGGGAGCGACATGAAAGAAAGAAGAGTAGCAGCAAAACCAGGGAAAATGATACAGCCTCCTTTGTCTTTTTGCTGGTCTCTTCCGATTCTGTGATTTATGTCTCTGCTGGGAAACCTGTAAATGAATGAAGCCATTTGTTGGGATAAACAAATCAGCGACATTCAACAGCTGGACACAGAGGAATGGAAATGTAATAAAGACTTCTTTGTGAACTGAACTTACTTCTTTGCAAGTGTTTTCTTGATGCTGCCTGAAGTGATCCAGTGAATTATGATGTTTGTCACAAAAAAACCCACGCTGGGCCAACAACTAACCATAAAAAATAACAATTTCTTTCTTTTCTCCATTGCAAGTACATAAAAGAGACTAATATTGATGGGATAAGTGAGTTTTTGGCAGATATGTTCAGTTTGCATTGAAGCCTGTGCATATTTGCAGATTGAACAAAGAAGAAGTACTAATCTGGTAATAAAGCCTCTTATTCTAATATGTACACAACAGCCATAATGTAGGTCTTGTGGCAGAAAGTAGAAGTGTTGAGATAAAATATGATTTAAAAACAAAGAAATGTATTGTTGTGTTTACTGGATTTTGAACAGGAAATGGAAAATACACAAAGCAAATTTTGATTAAATTATAATTTGGTGGAGAATGATTTCTTCAGTTTGGCCAAATGTATTTCAACATTTGTGACAATGGTAAAAACTAAAGTTATGATTTGAATTTTAAAGTCCATGGGTTATATGACTGCATCATAAAAGAGCATATCCATGCAAAACATTTTGACAATCAGCAATACTGTGAGAAGAAAATGATGCGCACTACAACTTAATTTGAATTTTGGTATCCTAATTACATTTTTAAGTTTGCATAGTGCACTGAGGGCTCTGCAGTCTGCCTCATTCTGCTCAAAAGGCTGGTCAGCTCCTTGTTATCGCCTTTTTGGAGTAATAACAATAAAACATTTGTCTTCTGCTTACCAAATGACGGTGAAAACTGCTGTTGCTTCCAAGTGTATATCGAAATGAGATTTGTTCATTTGCATGTGGTTATGTGCAAATGTAAACAAAAATGTAGAACCATAAATGTCAGCTTTAACCTTTAGCTTTAAGGTCTCTCTCAGCCTGGAGGGAATGTTGGATAAAAAAGAAATAACATTGAAATGGAAATAAAATATGTATTTTTGGATGTAATATAATTTTAGACACTACCACACCCATGCAAATAAATTAATAACATTAAATCTTGCTAAACTAAGCTTTCCAAACAGAAGGCAGCTGCAGGACCGTGTTATGAACGCTAAATCTGTCTCTCAGATTCAACCAGTTGCTTCTCCTTAAAAGAAAAGCATGCAACAAGAACAATGAGAATCAAAATAAATTACTAAACAGAGAACTCAAATTTAGAAATACATAAGAGGAGGAGTATTTATTTTTCCCAAAGAAGGAATTCTGTCCTCAAGAGGATGTAAATCCTTATGTTGTCAGCCTTGTTAGCTGTTTTTGTTACCGTCATGCTTAAGAGCCTTGCTCCTGGAATCTGCTCCTGTAGAGATTTTATTTCTGAACATTCTTAAGACAAATAAGTCATTGAGTGTTGTATACAAGATCCACTGAATAAAAAATGTACCTTTTGAGTTAATTTTTTTAAATGTATCTTTCCAAGCCCATTGAATTTATGAGCTTTTAAGGTAGCATTAAATGCACTTTAATAAGCTGCAACACACTGTGACTGCCTGTTCCATCTGTATTGCTTAATGGTCTTAGGATTTGCTACCATTAGGCTAAATTGAACTAATGCTTGGAAACTTACTTTGGTAACTGGGAGGAAAGGGGGAAATATCATTCATTAGTCTTTAATTGTTTTTGCTTTTCATATCTCACTTTAAAAAGCTTGAGAGAAATATACTGAATGCTATGTTTCAATCAGAATAGAGAGAGAAAGCCATGAAGCTGAAGGAGAAGCCTTTTACCTGGACTTTCGTGATCTTAAGGGTAATGGAGCATTAAGACAATTTGCACTAGGAGGACCATTCCAAAGCTGATGTTCTCAGGGCTTTCAGCTGATCAGCACGCATCATGTGTGAACCACTTGTACCACATTCACTGCCAGCTTGCTCTAAACAAAGACGGCATTAAAAACAAAATTACAACAATGTTTACCATACTTAAGGAGTTATCTGCTTTGCAAAAAAAAACGGCTTCCTTTTATTTCCTCATCTGATTAAATACCTGGGGCTTCCCAGGCTGTGGGAGGGGCTTTACTCATTGCAGATGGTAGAGAACACAGTGTTCAGTAGGAAATGAATGGTAGAAAACAAATCTCTGCTTGCTGTTATGTATTGTTCATTCTTTAGCGGCCTTAGTTTGGCAGCCTGCCTTGTCATTGGTGATTCCTCAAGAATGCTCCCCTGCTGTGCTCTGCTCGGGCGGGGTATGATGAGATGGGGTGGGATGGGATATGATGAGATGGAATGTGCACTGGAGTGAAGATCCAGGAGTGCTGCTTGCTGTTTGTCCTTCTGTTCCCTCTGATGGCAGTTGCTTTCTACTGCCTACTGAGTGAGGGATCAACTTGTGATGTCCAGCTACATGTCCTGTCACATTGCTTATCAGAGCAGTCATTAGTTTTGTGTTTCATAGTTCACTGACGGGACAGTGCTAGAAATCTGGACAATTACCACTACCTGAGTATTTAGGCACCAAGTTTGTCGTTCAAACAATTTTCAGCTCCTGGAGACAAATAGATAGTCAAAAGGCAAATGTTAGGATGCATGTTTTTATTGGTGTCTACTTCCCTGAAAAATGTGCAGTTTGCATTTTTTCTCAGGAAGTGCTGAGCCTGAGAATGAAGTTTAATGTTGTTTTTAATAGAAAGGTCAGTGATGGCTGGCTGCATTTCAGAAATTCTTGTGTGAAAGGACTTTCTTTCAACAGAGCTGCCAACCAGCAGTGATCCAAGCCCAAGAGAGGTTGGTTCACCTGCACAGGGTATTGCAATGGCTCAGATTGTAATAGGGATTTCTGAAAAACTGGCATTCTACAGATCAGTCAGCCAGGCCTGCATGTGAAGATGAAAGGGCATTATTCTGAGATTTGGTAGTGACTCTTTTCTAATACTTACTATCCTTCAGCTACTCCTGAACACCATTCGCTGCATCCCCACCTCTGTCCTGATGGGAGCTCTGCTGCACTCCAGGTCTCCTCCACCTTCTCTCCACAAGTGAACTTTATGTCCTCAGCTTCAATTTGATTATAATTCACTCCAAATTTGCTGTGATGCTGTTCATATCTTCTGTTCCAAACAAACGCCCTCAGCTCAAGCCACTCCTTCAACTTGTGGAAACTTTTATTTGCTGGAATCTGGAGATCTCTACGCAGACATCTGTTGACACCAAAGCTCACAGCAGCAGTCATAAAGACCCATATAGTAATTTGCAGCATTCATAGAATATCTCAGTTGGAAGGGACCCATAAGGACCATCAAGTCCAATTCCAAGCTCTTTCTTACTTTCTTGCTGATACAGATGTCATCTAAAAGTGTTGGTGAGACAGGCAAAGATACCATATACTTCTTGGCACAAGGAAACTGTCCCAGTAAAAGACAGATTTTTTCACATGATGTAAACAACATTTTGAGAGTGGACAGTCTTCCACATCCTGGGACAAACCACAGTTCACAGCTGCTGAAAGAATGATTCTAGGATCATAGAATCCTTTGAGTTGGAAGGGATCTTTTGCTGCCATTTATGTTTTTTCACCAACTGAATTTCTTTACCAAGAGAGTGGTGAGGTGCTGGAACAGGCTGCCCAGAGAGGCTGTGGATGCCCCATCCCTGGAGGTGTTCAAGGCCAGGTTGGATGGGGCCCTGGGCAACCTGGTCTAGTATTAGATGTGGAGGCTGGCAGCCCTGCTTGTGGCAGGGGTGTTGGATCTTGATGATCCTTGAGGTCCCTTCCAACCCAAGCCATTCTATAATTCTATGATTCTATGAAGTTAGAACTTCGCTTGAGAGATGTCTCCTTTTGAGAAGGATCTTTATTCTACTTCTTGATTGCCTTGACTTAATAGAGGTTCTTTTCCCAGCATTTGCTTGTTTTTCATTTGGGTATGGGCATCATATTCTCTCCCCTAACCCATGAGGTTGGTTTCAGATAGGCAAGAACCTCCTCTAAAGAGAACATCTTTGAAATATTCTGTTTAAATTTACCCTATAAACCTCCCACTTTCACTGCTGTTGCAATATCCTGTTTTGGATTCTAGACAATAAGGGAACAACATTGGTTTTAAATATTTCATTCCCCAGAAGGTTCATATGAGCACAGGGCGTGCAAGGCCGAGGCCCTGCATGTGGCCCTGCCCGCAGCTGCTGGTTAAGCACACCATGCTTGCATGAGGAGAACAGAATACCAGTGGGTTTTTAGAGAGAAGTCTTTCCAGGAGAAAAATTAGTTCTTAGTGGGTAAGCGAATGTGATGAAGCTCATCTGTTTATGTTTACTTTCTTTCCTCCCTTCTCATTTTCCCACTTTTACTGTGATTTTCTTTGATTCTTTCTCTGATTTATTTCTCTGGTCATGGAGAGCTATCTGGCAGTGAACAATAAATATATTTTGCACTGAAAAGTAGCTAATACTATACGCCAGCCAGGGAGATAGTCTGCAGCATGGCTTGTCCAACTTGGTTTAACCCAGGGACACGTGAGTCAATCAAGCAGTGCATTATCATTTCCACCTCAGGGAGAGGTTCACTATCAACCTGAGTCAGCTGCAGCCAGCCTTGACAAGAGTAGGACAGATCCCTAATCAATGTTTTAATCATCCACCTGGGGTGGTTTAAATGAAGTCAATTAAAGGATCTTTCATCAGCAGAAAAAGCTGTGCTCAGCTAGTTGTAAGTTGTAGAAACGTATGTAAAATCTCTGTGAAGAGGTAGGGGTATTCTTTTCTTTCCCTCATTCACTGGGATGGTAGGGTATTTGTTTATCACTTATTTTTTTCTCTGTTGTTTTATCTGATGTATTTTGTTACTAATGCAATTTTATTCAAAGCTCCTGCAGAGCTGTTGAAGCACAGGGTACCTATAGAGAAGAAAACTTGGTTGCAATTTATAAACAGAGATATTACATTTTAACTCCTAGGATATTAACTGAAGTTTTGAGCGTAAGGGAATTCTTTCCCATTGAGTCCTGAACTGTATCACTTGTTTATAGAGACTTTGTATTTACAGATCTGTGAACATATGACCTGTTGTGCAATTGATTTGATTTTGAAAAAGGTAAGGCCACTGTGTTGTAACCTATGATGTTTGTTATTCCTGTAGTCAAGCTGAAGTGCAAAAACAGCTTAATCTTAAAAATGCCTGACAGCCTACCTGTAGCATGACCATAAAAATATGTTTAAAAAAAGCCTCCCTAGGACATCTCCAATGGAGCCTCTATTAGTGAGGGAAATGAATTGCTGCGGGAGTGTTCAGGATAAACTTCTGAAAATGATTCCTCTGCTGTGGGTGCTAGACTTCTTGAGCAGCCTCACTTTAAGAGCTTGCTGGGCAATTAGGTGGGGCCATAAGAAAGAAGGAGACAGACTCTTCTTTGAAATAGGTCCTGTCCCTTTGTCATCGGACAATCTTGTGACATTGCATTTTCTCCCTTAGTAGAGTCATTTTGGCACTGCATTAGGGACTTTGTGTTAAAGGCTGAGCTGGACTGACATTTATGACATGAATTTTAATTTTCCTTGCTGTTTAGATGTTAAGATGAACAAATCCATGGCTCCTATTCTTATCTCTGCTGATGCCTGAGGTAAATTTCAAAAGAAACAGCCAAAGCCTACTTGAGGAGGCCTGGCTCTGCAAGTGGTGCAAAATTGCAGTGATGTTTTCTGAAACCTACTTGGACACACCTTTGACATTGCCTTGCGTAGGCAGTTAAAACAACTTCCTTATTGTCTGTCCTTGCAAATCAAGGTCCAGAGCCATGGATATGCTTGGAAACCTGACCCAGACACCTGAAAGCTACCTGTGTTTCAGCTGGCAAGTGTCATGTACCTGCTTAGCATATGGCACTGCTGTGCATCCTGGGGTGCAAAGCAGGGGAAGACACCCAGACAGCACTGGACCCGCACTGCTGACAGCCCAGAGCAGACTGGCTTTAAGAGGAACAGTCCTCTTCTGGACCCCTAGACCCATGTCCTTGCATTTGCGGTAGTTGTTTTGGTTGGATATTTCAGTTTTAAAATAAGAGGTGGATTTGTTGGCTGCTGCATCTGGCCAGTGAGGTATTAGCTACTATTTCATATTTTGTTTTTCAGCAAGCCAGGATACAGGATTTGGCCCTGTTTGTGTCTAAAACACAGGAGAAGATAAAGACCACCACGAAGCACAGCTCTCTCAAGAAAAATAAGCAGCATCACACAACAAAGCCCATGGGAACCATTAGATCCTGTGAGGGAAAGGTCAACTAAGGCTTATAAAGGCAAAGTCACTTTCCAGTTTTTTAGCTTATCTGCTGCTTTTTGCACAGGCATTCATGTGTGCAGGACTAACTGGCCTAGATGAGCCGTGAAGCTGCTGTGTCTCCTCTCTCAGAGCCATCTTCAACACAAAGGTTTCTTGGATGTCCCCAAGCTGCTGGTGTGGCCATCACTGTCCTCACAGGAGCATACATGTCCTGCCTGGTGTGGGTCAGAGAAGTGGGCTCTGCATTGCTGAACACCTACGTGTTTCACACTGGTCTGTGGGATGTAGCTGTCCTCCATTTGCACAGTGGCTCAGATGACAGCTGCCTTCAGACAGGTTGGGAAGAGTCACTGGAGTGTATGAGTGGTGTAATTAAACCTTTTTCCTCTTCTGTCCACAGCAAGTTTTTTGAATTGTGAGGATATGGCAATTAATGCAGCTCTTCAAATAGCTCTTTGAGGGAAGAAATTTAGGATGCATGTGGGAGATGGAACTATCATAAGTATATGGGAGAGATTTACTCTTTAGAAGAAGGTTAAATTTCATTCTTAATTACAAATGTTCCTTTCTTATAACAATTTTCAAATCATGATTCCATGAAGAATTATTATTCCGTAAGTTTGGATAACAAGGCTATGCCTAGTTTATGCCATTTAGATGCAAACGATCACTGTGGTGTGCAAATGTCCCAAATGAGGTGGAAGGCAAACAGACACTGAGGGCACAAAAACGCAATATGGAAAAAATAGTACGTTTTTTAGTTAGAATGGATGTTTCAAGGGCTCAGCTCCTCAAAGCCCTTTCTCATGCTAGTCCATTGACCTCACTACAAACCTCTCATGAGAGCCCATGTCAGTGGAGTCATTCCAATAAGGAGTGTCTTCTGAGTTACTATAGCTTTTCTATTCTTGAGCAACAATGTGAGATGATCCGTGCAGCTGACTTAGGATCTCTGGGAGGTAGAACTGCAATAAATCAGATAGTACAAAGGAAATCAGAAGATCAAATAAGGCAACAAAATGTTTACTGACAGTGTGGAGTCTGCTTCAGAAGGCTATTTTAGAAGTGTGGAGTAGAGAAATACCACCTACCAGATCAGTTTTTTAAAGGACTGAAAGGAAAACAAAATGCTATCATGGTCAAACATCAAGGCGGTGGAAATCCCTTGATGATATTAAAGTCATCTTTTAAAAAATGAAAGTCTTATCTCCACTGGGAAAATAGGAAAAACATAACCTCTAGCAAGTTGGGTGTTGAACTGCAATAAAGTAAAAGAGCAAAGATTTAGAGAGGAAACCTAGTAATAGTGTGAAGGTTGCTGTAACACCTTTCTCAAAAACATCAAGGCAGGAAGATGGGCAAAATGTCAACAGGACCAATGTGTGATGAAGGTGTAGCAAAAGCACTCTGTGAAGACAAGACATAGTAGCGGAGCTAAAAGATGTGTTTCTATTAGTGCTGGTCACAAAAATGGTCAGTGACTCCCACTGGAGTAATTCTTTGCAGGAGGTGAATGTGAGAAACTGATAGAAGCATCCATAGGAAGGGTTTGGAATAAGTCAGTAATATGAATCTAACCAGTTCCCAGGACCAGAAGAAATTCCTGCAGGAGCTTTAAGAGTATTCTGGTGCAACACTACAGTCCCATTTGAGTTACTGCATAAAGCATTTAATGACCAAAAAAAAAAAAAAAGCTACAAATGGGACACGAGTCTTTAAGAAAGAATTGAGGATCAGTCTGAAAAACTGAAAACTGATGGGTTAGCAAGTCTGGCATTCGTATCAAGCCGATCAGTAGAAGCTACTGTAAAGACAGCTCAAGGTAGAAGGAGCAACATTCCCACTCACAAAGAAGCTCTTTCTGTGGATCTTAATCTTCATCTCTGGCTGAAGACGGCAAAATAGGGATGTGATACTAAAGATGTCCCAAAGCACAGAGATTTAAGGACAGCTAGGGCGAAGTCTCACAGCCCACAAGAAAGGTTTGTTGCAGGTATGATACACAATGTGGAAAAACCTGTAGGCTTGAAAGGCTTTTGGAGGACTTTGGCAGAGATAGCATTGTGTTCTGTTTCATGAATGAGTACGTAGGAGCAAAATCCTGACATACCTTGATCTCCAGCGTGCACCCAGGTTTTGCTGGCAAGTCTCTTAGCCAGGGGATAACACTGGTGCAATGTGAACAGGACGGGCAGAAGGCACAACACTGTTGTATGGATATGCTCTGAGGAAATCAGGCTTTGAGAGAGAAAGAAATGGGAAAAAGTCTTTTATTTGACTATAAGACAGAAGCGGCTGGACAAAAGAGAGGGATGTTATTTGTGGGATATTACCTGGTTTTGGGCTTGTAACATAATGGACAGATAAAGAAGATATGAGTAACTAAATGATTGATGATGATGCAAATAAAAAAATGCAGCAGTTTCTCAGAATGGCCTTATGTTAGTCAGAAGGAGTTGCAGAGTTAAGTGATTAATACAATGGCAAATAAAATTCAACATCAGTAATTATAGGGCAAAAACCCCCAAACAGAAAATCTTCTAAGTATAAAGATTCACAGTAAAGGATTTGGAAAGGGGACTGAAAGATTTGGAAAGAAACTCTTTATCTGGGTATGCAGTAATTGGACCAGGGGAATGGCTTTAAACTAAAAGAGAGGAGATTTGGATTAGATGTTAGGAGGCAATTCACTGCTTGGAGGGTGGTGAGGCCCTGGCACAGCTGCCCAGAGAAGCTGTGGATGCCCCATCCCTGGAGGCGTTCAGGGCCGGGTTGGATGGGGCCCTGGGCAGCCTGAGCTGGTAGGGGGCAGCCCTGCCCATGGCAGGGAGTTGGAACTGGATGGATTTTAAGGTCCCTTCCAACCAAAGCCATTCTGTGATTCTCTGATTTGATTCCCTAGTACTACTCACCAAAAAGTGTAACGGTTAATGTGGATAGTTTTCTGAAGGCATCAGTTCAATGGCTATGAAGAGTCAAGTGCAAACTGAATCAGACAAACATTCATGAAAGGACCTCAGAATGAATGAGGGCTCATAGCCATGCTGCAGGGCAGAGCTGCCATGTCCCCACACGTCAGCCCTGTGGGTGCCTCGGCACTGGTCGTGGGCTGGCACTGGTCTGCAGTGCCTGAGGAGGAGCAGTGCTGCTCCAGCAGGTCTATGGGTGGGTGGGTGGCTGCCTGTAGGAAACAACTTGCAGGTTCAGTTTTTCACCTGTGTCTTTGGGGTTTTGTATGGAATAGTGCACATTAGGCCATCTTTGACATTTTTTTTCTCAGTATTCCATCTTCTGACCACATTATGGGAAAAAAAAATATTTTGTCTGTCTTTCCTGCCTTGGAGAAGGAGTGAGGACAAGGCAATCGCTCTGGAGCGTGCTCCTTTCCTCCCCCATCAGGGTTACTGTCCTGAGATGTTTGACCTCTGTCAAGAGGGATGAGCTGGGCTATCAGGTTTGAGTTAGCAGTGACACTCAGGCTTTTCTCTCACAAAACTGCCTACAGGAAAAATGTGTACTCATTTTGTTCTGCTGTTTGATGCATAACTCTCTGTCTCTCTTTATCTAAATATAATGGCCTTGGGAGCAAATATTTCTCTGATTGCTATTGCACAGAATACAAACAAATTGCAGTAAATCTGTGCTGCAAGTCTGGTGTGTTGTCAGAGTTTTTATTTTGGCTAGATCATTTTCCTTTATCTAGAGGGCAGAGTGTTTGCATTTAATTTTTGTATTAGTTTCAATGGTAACCTCCTGCAAAAGAGTTGTAAATACGGAAGGATGAGCTTGCTAATAGCCCAAATGGACTAGCGAGGTGAATATAATAAAACTGGCACAATATGTTAAAATTGCTGCGGTGTGTCTTCTCACGCTGTGCTGCAGTGCTCTGTTGTCTGGTGCTGCGATTTGTATTGAGATGGAGGCTCAGGTAGATAGATATGGATTTTAAAAATTAGAAAGAAAAATTATATCACAAGTGAAGGCAGCCCTTTTCCTCTACCAATAACAAAACAGGCCGTTTCATTGGTTAGTTTGCCCTTTGTCAGTACTTTAAAATTGTTGCTTGTATTAAGTTGCAGCAGGTTTACATTTTGCAAGCCAGGGACTTTTGTTGAGCTCTTCATCTTCCAAAAGTGCCCTTGAGCCGAGCTCTCAGCTAATCTCTGCTGAAACTCAGTTTCAATGACGTTTTGAGAGATTAGGAGCTGTTTGTGATGTCTAGAAATGACAGCACGAGGGTGTGAGTGTGCTGTTCTCCAGTCTCCTGCTGTCTCTGCTCACTGAGCACTCTGCGGGCTCTGAGTCTGTATGGATCTGCATGGACGCAGACCTTTGCTGTCCCATCGAAGTGAGCAGAGCTGCTCAGAGGAGCAGGGATCGCACAGCCGGACCTGGCAGCCCTGCAAACATGAGATTCGAGGAGAGGCTTCCATCCATTAGGTTTTTATTAATCAGCATCATCTTGCTGCTGATTTATAAGCAAGACTGTATTTATTCTCTATAAAAATGCTAATAAATTCCTCTTGCATTCACTCATGCATCAGTGAGAGAACTTTATGTTCCATGGTGACACTTAAAGTTCAAAGAGAATTATTTTACTGTGGCATATTTGCTATACTCTGCACCATCGGGTTTGCCCTGTACTTGTCATTTGCTCAGCATTTTGCTACGCTGAATGAACAGAATGTCACCAAGAAACTCAGGAACCTTCAGAGTGCTTTAAAAGGATTTAAGTGGGAGAGTTGAACTCACCTTTGTATCGTTTGGGATCTGCTTGTTCTAGCTTTTTGCCCTGGAGCACCCACATTCATACTTTATTTACAGATCTCAACAGGCTTTGCCTTGTCAAATATTTTGAATTCCCTAATGAGGTGTGTAATGTCTCTTATATAAGCTCTGGTTCTTGCTTTACTATGAATTCCTTACTGCTTTGTGATGAAATGGATTTTCTCTTCACCCATTTCACTTTTCTTTCTTTCTTTCTTTCTTTCTTCTTCTTCTTTTTTTAAAGGAATTAAGAAATGTAACATTTGGCTGCTTCTCTTACACAATGTCCTAACCGAAACAAGGAATTCCCAAGCAATCACCCTGCTCCATCTCATCAGTCTGGTTGTTTGAAACTAATATCGGATACTACTTGTTTTGATAGCACATAGTGTAGTGGGGCCAGAAACTGTTCACCAGAAAATGGACTGTGAGCAAATCATGTCATGTAACTCGCCAGTGTGGTGCTACGTCACAATAACTCTCTCCCAATTACCCTACTGAGAAGAGCTGGAGGCCAGAAATGTGCAAACCTACAAGTTACTGTTGAGAGAAAGAAACACAGCTCCTCTGAGAGTGCTCGTTTGTCCTGGATTAAATCTTCATTAATGCTTTGATGGACTAGATATACAGTCTGAGCAATTTCTCTTTATGGACCAGATCTCCAGTTCTTGTTTTATGAGTTTCCTCCCAGGCAGAGCTGCTTGGGCTGGTTCATTAGCGTCTTGTCAGAAAAACAGTTGGGAGGACATTAATCTGAAGCTCAAATGCCATGTCAGCGAGCAGGCAGGGGGCTGTGCTGCAGATTTCAAAATGTACTTAGAGGAAGAAATGCAAAGAAATCTTTTATCAATGAGAAAATCTTAAAACTGTCCATATAAACACTTCAGTCCTTTTTCTAAAAATGAACTTAAAATAGTTTATCGTAGATGCCATCTGTGAAGAACGCTTTGTTAATCTCATGCTGTAGATAAATGTGTTAGAACAAAACTTTACTTTCATAGCAAATATGCGTATTCTCACTTGTGAATTAGTGAGGCAAATGAAGAGAAAGGCAACTCCTCTGGAAGCTAATGACAGCAAGGCATTTTTGGAGCCCCACCCTGAGTGCGGAACACATTGCTAGGTAGCAATGCACAGTGGGAGAGCCCTTTTTATTGGCATGCAAAAAATCATAATTTTTGCCTGCAATCATCATCTATGTGAAGTCATTTCCTTTCACCACAGTGCAATAAATCAGTGTGCTCAGGAAACAGTGATGTGGGTTAAAATCATAGAATCATAGAATCGTTTGAGGTGGAAGGGACATTTAAAAGTCATCTAGTCCAGCTCCTTGGCATGAACAGGGACACCTACACTAGATCAGGTGCTCAGAGGCCTGTCCAGCCTGACCTTGAGTATCTCCAGAAATGGAGGTCCCCTTCTTTCTTACAGCCTCCCTGTAGATACTGACAGGCTGCTCTCAGCTCTCCCTGGGGCCTTCTCTTCTCCAGGCTGAACAGCCCCAGCTTTCTCAGCCTGTCCTCATAGGGGAGATGTTCCACCCCTGGGATTATTTTTGTGGCCCTCCTCTAAAGCAGAATTCTTTAAATCCAGGGGTGGTAGATGAGTGTGGTGTGGTGTTTGTGCCAGGTGCTTTAGCTCTCACTGCTGTAAGGAGCGACTGAGCCTGAGCTGCTGTCCTGGCAGTATGGGCTGTGTCTGATGGAAGTGCTTCCATTTCTAAGTTCAGCATCGGAATGTTTTAAATTAAAATAAATACTTCATGTTTCAGCCCATTAAAGATGCTGGCTTCAATATAGTTGCATTAACATGTGAACCGACAGTGCCACAAACCTTTTTCAACTACTTAATGCTGGGCAGGGTAGGCATAAAAATAGTAAATAGGAATTGCTGTGTGTCATGCTCATTTTGTAGGTACAAAGAGCTGCACTCACTTCAAGGCAGAAAGCAACCAAGGGAATTATTTTTTAGCTAGAAAAATCCAGCTACATGAGGTTTGAAATCATGGTCTCATTGGCCATGTGTGCACTGCTGACCTAGTTGGCTCCCGGGGCCTGACCCCGAGCTGCGGTTCACGTGCACCTTTCAGGCCCTTTCCATGCTTCTCAAATGCCCTGAAGTGACCACACAAGGTAGCACTGTGTGTCCTTGTGATCTCCTACCCTGCAGTGCTTTCAGCATTATTAACAAGGTCCTTTGTGGGAGAAATGCTTTCTGCATGATCTACCATGTAGCTCTACCTAAGTGGCCCTGCTTGACTCTATTCATGATTGACAGCATGCAATTACTAGAAGCAAAAGAAGGGAAAGAGCCTTTATTTTGCTTACCTGGAAATTGCCTAGACCTCCAGAATCCCAGCTAGTCCCACTGCTGAGAGCTTGCCTGAGTTTTAGCAAGCTGTGAGCAAAGAGTAAAGCTCTGCCAAGTGAGCCTCTGCTGGGACCCCTGGTTAGGACATGCAGGGATCCTGCACCATGCCTCTTGTCCTGCCTTAGACTCAGTCTCCCTCTGAATCATAGACCCAGCAGAGGTTCCCAGCACCCTCACTGGCAGCCCAGGCCTCTCAGTAGATGGGGAAGTGAGACTTTTCCTCTCTGGGTGCTGCAACTGGATTTCAACAGCTTCCTCGTGGAACTGAGTCATGAGTGAGAATGTACATTTTGGAGTGATAAACACTCTGGGCAGGATTCCGACTGGGACATCTGACATTAGTCATCTAATGTATGTGTGGATGAGGTTACCAAGCTCCCATTACAGCTGATGTAGTTCTGGTCTGTAAATCTCAGGGGAGGTGTGTCAAGGACAGTGGGGTCTGGAGATAGACTGTGCCCATGGTGAGGAAGACATGGAGAGGCTCAGTTCATTTGTCCCGTTACTAGCGCTGATAACGGCTCTCTGAGATGCCCGAGGCTACCTGATGCATCCGTGTGCAGCTTGCGGATGTGATGCAGGACCTAGAGAATACCTTGGCTCCTCTGCAGCAGCATCTGGAGGCCAGCCAGAACACTCCAGGGCATTTTAATGGCACTGGATGTCAATGCTTTGGTAGCTGAATAAAGGCTTGGATCTCTACTGACTGCAATAGGAACTGAGATGCCCAGCTCATAAGAAAAGGTTTGCAATTAAATGCTTAAATGTAGATGTTTCAGTCTCACACTGAATCCCACCTTTGTTTCTGGCAAGAGTGTCTCTTCACGAAGCTTTTTGAATTAGCTGTGCAGCATTTGGGTCTGACAGTGCTAAAAGGTCAAGAAAGGGCACCCTGCATTGCCCCTCTTTGTAAGCGCTGTGGATGAGAGCCTGGCTGAGGGCAGCCTTTGCCCTGTAAACTCATCTGGAGTGAGCACCCACTGCCCCCTGCTCTCTGTGCGCATGGATGAGGACAGGCCCTTTCCCTGTATTTCTTTTGTACGTTCAGCATTATTATCACCACAGCCATTCAGATCCATATCTTCTATATAGAACATACTGACACCTACCAGATTTGTTTGGGAAAGAACTTCTTCATAGTACGCCATTTCCATGTACCCCTCCCTACTCCTACTGCTCCTTCTCAGCTAATAACTGATTGCCTTGTCAGCTGAGAATGTGCTCATATGCAACAGTGACAAATTACACTGTTGAGAAATTTTCAAGCACTGCCTCTTGGATCTGAAGAGTGTTTTGTTTAAGAGACTGCAAGCTACTATCAAAGAGAAATGCACAGAAGTGCTTTTGTTTGGGCCTTCAGTAAAAGGAGTTGAAGTTCTGAAAAAAATCAGGTAAAACTGAGCACGAAAGAACTGAAGGTGGCACTATAGGAACAGACATTCTCCACAGAAAATAGAGATGATAAATATGTGATTGCTGGTTCCCTTTGAAAAGAGAAAGACTGTATGATATGAACCACATTTGCCCCTTCTCACCTTTTGCTAGTGTTCCTCTCTCCGTAGAGCAGGAGGGTTTTGAGGAGAGCATCTGTGCACTTGGTGCCCTTTCCTGCAGAAGAGATGCACACTTATACACACACCAGTGTGCAGGTGGAGCTTGGTGGCCTGCAGCTGCAACCAGATGTGGCAAACAGCTGCTCAGACACCACTGTGTGCCCTCTGGGCATAATTTTCTGGATAGATGCCAGATACAAAAGGGCCTGTCCATAGCTGAGTGTCTTACAGAAAAAGATAGGATGAAGCATGTTTTATAGTATAAGGTTGCAAAATGCATCTGATAATCTAACTGCAAATATACCTTCTTACCCTGGAATTGACAGTCAAAATTCCCCAGTCAAAGAGAATGATCGGGTGACTCTCTGACAAAATGGATGGCAATCAGAAGTCCTTTCAGTCATTCCTGTGCTCACCTGTTGTTGGGCTTGATAGCTCTTGAATTGATGCCAGGCTGAGCTGCCATTCACTATGGCACTTTTCTTTTGCAGATGAGTCAGGATATTTACTCTTCACAGATCTATCCCTAATGCTCCCTCCAAGGGCACAAAGAGAAGCTTACTGGAAGCATATAGATCATAGAATCATTGAGACTGGAGAATACCTCTAAGTCCAACGGTCAACCCATCACCACCACGCCCACTAACCATGTCCCTCAGTGCCATGTCTACACAGTCCTTGAACACCTCCAGGGACGGTGACTCCACCACCTCTGTGGGCAGCCAGTGCCAATACATTCCACTCTGTTGGAGAAGAAATTTTTCTTGATATCCAACCTGAATCTCCCTATATGCAAAATGCAGAGAGTTATGACTCACACCAGCAACTCTTCATTACACTCAAATCTTCAAACTATGTTTGCCTAAACTAGTCCCTCGTCCTCTTCTTTGCCACCTTGACCCACTTGTCTCTAGATTTTGGACATGCCGAGCTGCAGACAGAAGTGTTTTCCAAATCCCCACATTCTGCAAGAAACCTTGTCCATTTTGTAGAGAGGTTTAAGTTTTCAGAAACTAAGGACTAGAGCTTTGAGAGTGTCCAGAAAATCCCAAACCGTTCCACAATCTCTATAACTGATTGGACCATGGAATAAATGCCTAGATTTGGAAATATTTCAGGCCAGATGCACATGTCTCCTGAGAAAAAATGTGGATTATAGCCAGCATGTAATATCTATTCTAGTGCTGTTTCATAGGAATAAAAGGCATTTTAAGACAGAGATCTGCCTTCGCTCTCAGCTGCTGGAAGTGTGCCCTGGTCTGGGAATCAGCGCGAGCAGCAGGAGCACAAAGGCAAGTTTGGAATTTCATTTGAATTTTGTGCAGTTTCCGGATGCTTTTTTGCCTTGTTTTGGGTTTGTTTGGGCTTTTCTCAAGCTTCAGCCTTTCTGGGCACAGGCCTCTTCCTACTGATTTGCTGCTGCAGGCAGAAACAGATGTGGATGACTTTGAAAACTGGCGAAGTGACAATGAACTGGACTCTGCAACAGGAATGGGGTGCAAAGCAGTGCAACAGCGTGCCCTGCAGCAAAACAAGACATACCTTCATGCAGTGGCAGCTCCAGCACTGGTGAGCTGGTTGGGAACCAAACAGCATTGAAAATCTGTTTGTGTGCATGCATGCATGTAACATAATGGAAGTTTAAGCCAACAAAATCATATGAAACAAGAATGGTGTACATTATTCATTATCAAGATACTACTGAAGGGTCGAGATATTCAGAAAACAAACAAGAAAAGCAGCTGTTGTATTGAGGATGTTGTCCAACTGCCCTGCATGCCCCCTTCATGTTCACCCCTGGAAGCCACATGCCTGCCTCTGTAACCCTGGGGACAGGCAGCAACATCCCCACCAAGCTCTGCTGCAAAGGTTTCTCAAGTACCTGAGTGCTGGGTAAGGCATTCAAGCATTAGTAAAAAACAAATACCTAGGGAAACTGTTAGTTCTTGTAGCAAGTTGCTACATCTTGTAGCTCGGTACTTGTTGTAACAGGTTTGCAGCTGCCTCCTGTTGCAAGATAGGGCTGTTACTCTGGGTGTTCCCTTCACGCCTTTGTCACTGCTTTGTGGACGTCTTCTCTTCCCTCACCTCCCTGAAATCAGAGCCTTCTCTTTCTGAGGCCAAAGGTGCGATAGCGAGTGCTCCCCCTGTCTGAGCAGACTTCCAGCTGAGGCGCTGCAGCTCGACACAGGCCCAGGGCTCTCAGCTCCATCTCTGCTCCCAGCACCCCAGTGCCCAGGTCTGAGCACTGTCTGTGGGACAGCAGCAGTGTGAGCACCTGCTGTGTTTTTTGAGAGATGCCGAGGAAGGCCGTGTACATGTGGGGCTGGCATCAGCCTGGGGGCTGGACCCTCTGGGGCTTCCCTCCTTCAGTAACTCTCAGTTATAGCTATGAGTACATGTGGATACCAAAATCTTCATTCGTGAGACACCACATGAGAACATGCTTAATGCTCGGGTATATTGTAACTGCTTCTCTGTGTGAAAGTGCTTTATCTGCCTGTGAAATGCAAGGACCACTCTGAGGTACTCAGTATAGTTAATGATGACTCTTGCTTTGTGTAAGCAATGGGAGATTCGCATACAACACTTACAGCTTTTGACTTATGAGAAAATTGGAATCCTTTCTTGCTCTTTTTGAAATCTTACTTTTCAAGTCCCAGTACTCAACAGGAGGCGATTCGTGTGTCAGTGGTAGGATAAAGGCTGACTGCAAGGTAGCAGATAGCATAATCTGCCTCTTAAGGTTCTCCAGAAGCCGTCCTTTCTATTTATTTTACTTGACCTGGAAAGAGCAAAGTGCTGTAAGCCAGCAGGTTTGATTGATTGCAGATGTATATCTATCCCCAGGAGTCTCGCCTATCAGTGAGTTCTTTCAAGGAAGGATGGGTTTGATTTGCAAGCTTTGTCCTTAATCTAAAGCAATATGTAATAGAAAGTTAGACCCCAAGTCATAAACTGCTAACAGTTATAAATAAAGGTACTCACTACAAACCAAAACAAGCTACTTGTTCGGATGATTTGTTAAATTAAAATATAATGCGGAGCTAAGGCTGCTCTTTAGATGAATTAAAACATCTTCCATTGCTCTCTGATGTCTGCTTCACACAGCAGAAATTGATTTTAAGAGAAAAAAGTGCATACTATTCATTTGGATTTTTTTCTCCTACACATTCACAGGCGATGTCTGTCTTTCAGAACAGTAACACTGCTGTGGCTGTGACAGCTCTGATCTCTCAAGGGGCTATTTACCATTAACCCGGGGAACTTAGTGATTTATGGAACATTTTGAAGTATGACAATTGGGAGACAGCATGTAATAATCTTCAAACTGTATGTGTTTATTCTGATCTTTGGCAGAGCAGTTGTACATTCTGCTCATTGTGAGCCACCTAGTGGTAACAGTAATGAGATTTCTAAGGGCTGTGAACCTTCTCAGCAACTGCAATTCAATGGGAAAAAAACTTGGCAAGATGAGCTGAGATCTCCACACTGCATATAGATCCTGTGCTAATATTTAACTTTCTAAAATGATGATTTATTGTTTATTTGTGCAAAAGTATTGATTTCATCTTTTTTTCTCTTTTCCTGATCTTTTGTGTGTGTGCGTGTGTATGTGTATGTGTGTATGTAAGCATGTGTGCTATAAATAGAATAAAATTAACTAACAACACAGAGCTGAATATTTCCCTCATGTTGACCTGTCATCGGGCCACTCCAGGTTTCTACTGAGGCTGCATGGAGCACCTTTTGTGTCTAGGAGCCCTCTGGGGAATGCCTGACCTGTCAGGTGTTGGCAGAGCGCTTGGCAGAAGTGACAGCAGAGGTGCACCTGTACCCATCAGCCCTGTGCTCCCCTCCAAGGAGAGCCAGGCAGCCTTGAGCCCTGTTGCTTCTTGGCCTCAGGTAGAGATGGTTTGAGAAGGCTCCCCGAAATACCCTTGTGTAGCAGTCAGGAAGGAACCAGTGTGAATGGAAAACCCTGGCACAGATCCTGGGCTTTGTCATGTATGTTCTCAGTGTTTGCTGTGAGCTGCCATTCCCCATAGCATTTTTATCCATTGGTTAAGCGATCTTAAAAATAGTGTTTTCCATAATTGAGCAATTTATCCAAATATTGTACAGTGTAAGTGAGCTAGAATTAGCAGGGACCATTATATACGCATATATCCTTGACAGAGCTGCCTTTCCAGGCCTGTTGTCTGGACGATAATCCATCACATGTCCTTTTGCACTCAAAGAAGCAAAGTTAATTACAGACCTGCTCAGTGGTCTATGAGATACGCTCAGCACCTCAGATATACTGCAGCTAATTTTAGGGTTTTCTAAATGGGAACCGTAGATCAAAGTATCTTTCATTTTATTCGTGTTCTCATATAACAGTCTCAAGAGCATCCAGACCACTAAATCCTTATTGCTACTCATGCAGGTTAGAAACCCGCAGTCATCTTTCTTTTCTGTGTAGAATTCAAGTTTTCCTTGTCTTTGGCCATTCCCACTTATGCTATGTAAATTTTATTCTACCTTCAAATATCTCTCAGTTCCCAAAATGTACCTTCGAGGTGCTAGGGCTATGTAGCATTACAAAAAAAATCCTAAGTACTACATGCTGTATTCTCAGCTGTAGTACCAAAGTATGCTTTCAGAGCAATCTTAAAAAAAAATAAATAAAATGGGAAATCCTCTGGTTTTAACATGCACATTCTAGAAAAGCAAGGCTAGAGGAGAAAAAACCTTGAATGTTATGCCTTTAGTGCCTCCTGAAAGTCTGGATGTTCAAATGATCCCTAGATCCTTAGCAAGGAGAACATGCCTTGCCTTCAGTTACAGATTCCTCACCCTGCTTAGTGTTTGGGATTTTCGTGTTATACCTCAACCTTCTGATATGTCATGTTTCTATTTCATTTTTTTTTCCCCTAGATTTGGTACTGGAAGCACTGGGCTGAGAGGTAGTTCCAGGCAGCATATGAAGACAGGTGTTCATTAATCCTTGTTAATTCTGAAAAATGTGTAGAGAGGATTATAGGAATTTGTTGCAAAGTGGTAGAGGAAGGAAATGTCAGCTGGGACAGGGAGACCACAAGAACAGCCCAGTCAGGGAGAGAGGTTTACCCAGATGTTTGTTATCATGTTTGAGTGCAGGGAAGCCAAACACCAGGCTGGGATAAGCTTGGCCAAGGAGAGGGATTTTCTCCCTTCCGCTGAAAGGATGGATCCAGGAAAAGATGCATCATCTCCACAATACTGCCTGTGTGGTCTGAAAGGAAGCTGGGCACTTGCTGTGCTGCCTGCTGTCAGGGATGGAGCAGGATGTGCAGGGGAGAGGGGGAGGTGGGACTCTCTTGAAGGGGTGGTGGAGAGCAGCCCCTCTTCCAGACAGTATGGGCAAACTGTGTGAGACAGCCGATCCCAAATCACCAGTGATTGCATCCAGAGGAAATTCTTTAGCAGAGCCTGAGGGCAGGCAGTGTGATGGAAACACTCTCTCCTGTGTAGGAGCTGCACAGTCCCAGTTATTGTGACAGTTCCAGAGGGCACAACTTTGGGGCAAAATCTGCCTTTCTCTTAACCAGAGAACATGGGAGCACTGGTTTAAAGATGCATGCAGAGAACTTGGGCAGACAGCTATCCATGCAATGGGAGAAGATGGGCTTGGGAGTTTGCTGTCTGCTCCATTCGCACACCTTGAAGGTGCACACAGGAGACTCTGAGCAAGGACTCCCAACAAGGACCACCTGATGTCCCTCTTGGGCTTCTCAGCAGAGGGAGTCTGGCAGTAGTTCGAATGAGGCCTTGTCTGAGAGCTGTACTGAAGTCTCTGGGGTTTTGTACCCTCCTCCAGTCACTTCCTCCCTGGTCTCCCAGTGTCCCTTTGGCTCACGTTAGGTAGCTGGATGGCACCAAGATCAACAGGCAGAGCTAGAAAGAAGCAATAGCCCCGTCCCTGGAAACTTTCAAGGCGAGGCTGGATCGAGGCCTGAGCAACCTTATTTAGCTGTACATGTCCCTGTTCATTGCAGGGGAATTGGACCAGATGACATTTTAAGGTTCCTTCCAGCTCTAAGGTTTCTATGACTCTATGTGCAGAGGTAGGAATTACCAGACTGGATCTGCCTGTGTGAGGCAAAAGCATCGGACTGCCTTATCCACTAGCCTACATTGATTTGGACGTAGTGTAACTTTATTTGCCTACAGCCAAGCCTGATTTGTGGCAGAACTGTTATTCCTGTGCCAGATGACCATCCACTTTCTGGACTTGTGCTGGTGACCTTGCATTACCTCAGCTTTGTCAGCTTCCCTGTCTGGGGCATCCTTCAGCCCCGTACTGCTCTGCAGGACACAGAAAGGTCGTTGAAAGCTTGAGGGCTCATGAGATTTGTCATTCTGCACAAGTGCTCCAACCTCTCAAATGCAGAAAACTGCTGTGCTGTAGCCACCATATACCTACAGCCCAGCCATGGGGAGAGCTGCCCTCACCCTCTGAGCAAGTCCAGACAAGGAGTGAAGCGTATATCCCAGCAAAGATTTACACAGACTCATTTATATGTATACATTTATCAATCCAAAAATCACAGTAACACTTCAGATGACAGTATATCGCAGGGAGCTCATGTTCAGTCTATTACCCACAATGTCCTCTGTGGGATAATTATTTTTCCAGAGAATATTAATGTATAGTACAAGCCTTTTTTTTTTTTACTGTAATTATTCCTAGACATATTATCTTGTGTTGGTCATATTCAGGCTGTGTGTTACCCAACACCACCTGCATTGTAAATTGACTGTCAACGGTTTACGGGCGTTCGGCCCGGTTCCATGATGAAGGGGACGGGGGATCCACGGGTCCACGCCCCATAAAAAGGGAAAAGGGGAAAAGGGGAAAAGGGTAAGGAGATGGCCCTGAGAGCAAAGAACAGCAGCAACAATCTGAGGAGAAACAAACTAATTTACTAAATAAGATATCGGAATGCAGAACAACACACTATAATACAATATAATTACAATTTAAGCTGATAAATCCAATACAGAGAGAGAGAATGTCCCAAAATCAAGGTAGGCCTTACTCTACTACTGACGATAAGACGGCTGGAGAGCGAGGTGCTGCCAAGACGAGAGACGGCGGAAAAAAAGGGACGAGGTCTCGTGATCTGCAAGTTTTTATACTGTGAGCTTTTATCTTTTCCCTCCGGCTGGAAAATGGTAACAGAGGAGCAAAGTGCCGTGGGGAATGTAGTAGTCCTTCTCTTCTGAGAACCAGGTACATCCACTACATGATGTTATGATGTGGAATACCAACAACCGAAAATCACAAAACCATGACAATTGACCCACATCATTCATTGTATACTACTGATCTATCCTTATTATTTACCACTCATCATTTTCTCAGCTGCAGGAATAAACCTTATGTTTTCTTTCCATTCAGCAGTGATAGTGTAAGTAGACAAACAGCCAGGACAGCCTGTCAGATCACTGGTTTTAAACTGCAGCAGTCAAAAGGCCATGTATCTCTACATAGCCTGCTTGGCCTTCCCAACAGTAGTCCTGTAACAGCACCCACTCTTTTCCCTTTCTTCTCAGACACTTCAAATTTCCTGCAGATCATTGATAGTGATGCTTAAATTCACAATCCCTTTCCTAGAAAAGTGTAAAGAAAAGTAGAAAACCCAATTATTTAAAGAGAGATTGATTTCACAAAGGGAGTCCACAGCTTTCTGAATTGCATCCAAAAACAAACAGAGAGAGACAAAATAATGTGCAGCTAGTTAAGAAATAGCATTCAGACTCTATTTGGTTGGGAAATGTTTTAATGCTGCTCATTGTGGTTAGACAATAGGGGCACGACCCGAACATGGTAGGAAAATGCCAGCTGCTCGGAAAGAAAGAAATTACAAACATATGGTGAAAATGGTAATGCTGAGGCATTTAACTTGACAAATTTCACAGAGGTTAATTCCGGTGGAAATGTAGTTTCTTCTTGGAATGTTTAGCTAGTTACACTCCGTTTCCCCGTGAGACGCACCTCCTGGCTTTTTCCCTGAGGTTCACTGTCTCTGGGGGATTTCATTCAAACCTAGTATTGCTCGACGCGCTCTCCAAGCACGCTGCTCAGCAGTGCCCTGAGCAGCACAGTTGTGTCTCTTCAAGCAAACCCTCTCTCTCCTCACTGCCTCACTTTCCAGCCTGCCCTAAGAACTTAATAGTTTTCTGAAGGATCTTCCTCCTGCCTTAAGCACTTTTTTGGCTGTTTCCTTCCCAACGAGATGCTTACTTCCCATAAATCAATAAACTTATTTCTCCAGGAAGGTACCTTGAGTCAGCCTTACTCCCAGCTTTGCCTGATGGGCTGCTGGTAGCTCTACCCAGCTGCTGAAATCCTTAATCATGTCATCACATCTGGAATACTGCAGTTTTCTTTTATGATTCTGCTGAGTCCTTGCTGTCTAAGCTCAGAGGTTCCTGGGATGCTGCAGTGCCCTTAGATTGATGCTGTTCCCTCCTTGTTCAGAGGTCTTTACATTGCCCTGCTCCATGTGACCACTCCACCCGAGGCTGCTCCTAGCCACGCTGCTCCATCAGCAGCCAATTCCCTTCTCTTGGGAACAAAACCTGCTTTGCAAACCTCCATGTTGCTGTCCCTGCCTGGAAATTGCACGTGCTCATCTGCATGGGAAACTGCTTATCTTTTAAAGGTTGATGCACATTTCTCTCCATATTTGCCCAGCGTAGGAACGCATTTTTCCTCCTCTGTATAAAGACACATCAACCGCCTTTCAATTTTTTGAAGTCCATCATTAAGACTCTGACTCCTTCTGTAGCAATGATTTTGTTTGGCTTCTCTCCAGTCAAAATTTTGCAGCGAACCTTAATTTCCTTTGGTTGCCAAGTACATTATTAAGTTACAGAAAAACAAGACAGAAACTGGGGATCTATGGGCAAGAAAGATGGCGTGGATCCATGTTTGCGTGCAGCATGTAAAAAGGATGTCAGTATAGGAGAAAGAGCAGAAGCACTGGAGCAGGCCAGCCTCAGACTGGGGTGTGGTGGCAACATGAGGCTGTAGCAGGCCTCTGGGGTCTCTGTATGAAAACAAGAAGTTTAGCACGCATCTACCATAAACCTTCCTTAATCTCAAACTATTTCTTTCAGCATATGGAGTGCATTAAAAGAGTATAAAAGTATTCTCAGTGGAGGTTTACTGTGTATTATACAAAAATTGAATTGTTGTAATAGCAACTGCAGCTGACTACCACCTCTAAAGATGCGGCATAAATCTCAGTTTTAGTGCCCAATATAGTAAATGCTCAGTGGCTAACGTTGCCATCTGCACAAATGATGGCACAGAGAAGAGCCTCTCTACCAAAGAAAACACACAGCCACTAATCTGAATCAGAAAATAAAGAAGCCTCACAATATTGCCAAAAGTATATATTAAATAAAGCAAAACCATCATTAGGCACATAAATCGAAGTTGTTGTGAGATGTTGTCTCTCAGCTATAGCAGCATCATAAAATGATCCTAATGGCCTACGCAGCCATTTGGCTTGATATAAAAAGGCACATATTCCTTTGACATATATAGGAGTGGTGTATTGTTACAGTAATTACCTTAATCTCACAATTGCCATAAATATTTCTGCTTTTCAAGGACTTGAAGATGCTCTGAGCAGTTATTCTACTATTACTGCTGTATTTTTCTAGTTAATCAAAGCAATTATTTAGCATGTAAATGTGACTAGTGAGTCTTCTACATAAATGTATTTAGTTCTATATAAATTATTAACCGTGATTAAGAGGAGAAAAAATAGAAAAAATCAGGACCCAACATACAGTTGTGGTAATGTCCTATGCAATACTTACGCATGTATTTTTCAGATTCTCTGTCATTTTCCTGCATGAATCGCAAAATATCCTGATTCTCCTTCTGTTTGGCAATGTATTTTTAATTTGTGATTGCTGAAAACATACATAAAATCAATTCTTCAGATGTCTTTAAACTCAACAGTAAAGATAAACAGAGAAAAAGATTTTTTTAAAAAGAGTCTGATGAATAAAAAGATAAAATATCACTGAGCAATAAGAAGAGTGGACATACATAATCAATCTTTTAATCCAACAACAACGAAAGTTTCATGAATAGAATAATGTGGTAAAATAAATAAAAATGTCACAGGGAGGAAATGCTTTGATATCAAGAAGAATCTTGGGGTCTCATATCTGCAACATTAGAAACACTGATGTGTATACAAGTTGATTCTGCAGAATATGAAAATGGTGACTCCTCTGTCATTTATTATCCGTAAGCAGTAAAATGAAGTCTCTCTCATTTCCCCAGTGAGAAGGATTATTTGCTTTCAGAGAAGCAATATTCAACATTTTGGTGTTTCAATACCAGAAGTTGGGACCACTGAAAACATGGAGAAGCTACTTCATTGAGCACTGAGCTCATGAGAGACCTGGATGCAGATTCCTACAAACAAATGGAAGAAAATCTTTGGAGTGTGGACCTAAGTCATAGAATCATCAGATCATTCAGGTTGGAAAAGACCACTGAGATCATCTAGTCCAATCAGTCCACCTCAGTGCGACATCTACACATTTCTTGAACACCTCCAGGGACAGTGACTCCACCACCTCCCTGGGCAGCCTGTACCAATGCATCGCCACTCTTTCTGAGAAGACATTTTCCTAATACCCAACCCGAACTTCCCCTGGCACAATGTATAGCCATTCTGTCATGTCCTATTGCTGTTACCTGGGACAAGAGGCTGACCCTCACCTCATCGCAACCTCCTTTCAGGGAGTTGGAGAGAGCAATAAGGTCTCCTCTGAGACTTAAGTCATGGGTAGGACAACCCAACCTACAAATTTGAAGGTGAACATCACAATTATTTACAATATTTACAATGACTGTAGACAAAAACCTGAGCCAAATCAACCCACGGAATTGCTTTCCTTCAAAAATTCACGTACATTAAAAATAAACCACAACAATGAAATCCCCACTAAGCATGAAGAAAGGGGAATGGCAAGCTGACTGTGCTAAAATGTAAAAGCTTGTGTGAACTCAGATGTGCCCTAGGTGGTTCCTGGACACCGGGCAGTTACCATGAAATGCTCCACATCTGACCCCTGGACAAAATGTCACCTCCAACCAACCTGGTAGGACCAAACCCAGGCGGTGCTAACCCCCTAGATGTGCCTAGGGATGGGTTGAGAGAGGAACTCTGAGTGCTGGTACCTGGGAACACTCCCTCAAAGTGTTTAATTTCCTAGAATCATAGAATCATTTGAGTTGGAAGGCACCCTTAAAGGTCATCTGGTACAACTCCTCTGCAATGAACAGGGACACCTACAGCTAGATTGGGTGCTCAGAGCCCCGTCCAGCCTGACCTTGAATGTCCTCAGGGATGGGGCATCGACCACCTCTCTGGGCACCTTGTGCCAGTGCCTCGCTACTCTCATTATAAGAAAACTTATTCCTTATATCCAATCTAAATCTCCCCCCTTATAGTCTGAAACTGTTTCCCTTTGTTCTATCACAGCCAACCCTGCTAAAGAGGCTGTCCCCTTCTTTCTTGCAGCCCTCCGTTACATACTGACAGGCTGCTCTCAGGTCTCCCTGGAGCCTTCTCTTCTCCAGGCTGCACAGCCCCAGCTCTCTCAGCCTGTCCTCACAGGGAGGTGTTCCATCCCTGGGAGCATTTTTGTGGCCCTCCTCTGGACGCGTTCCAACAGGTCCACATTTCTCCTGTACTGAGGACTCCACATCTGGACACATTACTCTAGGTGAGGCCTCACCAGTGCAGAGCAAAGGGGAAAATTTCTAGTCTTAAACATTATAAGTATTAATATGGGAATTTCCTAGTATTAACACAACATAAGAGGAAATATTAAAATAATAGCTGAGTATGTGTGTGTATGAGAAACATAGCCATGAAAAGCCCTTCAAGTTTAACATTTTGCTGTCTTTCTAAGTACATGCTCTTGATTTTTGCAGCCGTTCCCTTTAACTGCAGTCACAAGAACCTAGTCCTACAGGGAGAGTGAAGTTCTGGACAGCAAATAAGGAAGTATTTGCAGTGAGTGCTGGCAGGACTGACAACCAGGCACTTCTCACCACACCAGGACACTGCCATGTATTACAGTTTAGTCTCCCTGGGGCAAGACTCCAACAGCAAACCAGAAAGATGCAGGTAGCTCAGTTCCCCGAAGCTGGCCCCAGTTCCACCGCTGCCTGCACCCTGCCTGTCCAGTCTGGCTCCTGCCTGTGCTGCCACCCCTGGGACCCATCCAGCAACTGGCTGTGTCCTCGCCACCCACCTTCTGCCTCCAGCTAACCCACTCCTGCTGCCCCTCCCTTGCCATGAGTCACATCCTTCCTTCCTTTGCCTCTGCTTTCCCTCTGGCCTTAGCCCCAGTCTATCTGGACAGCCAATATCCTTTCCTCCACCATCAATGAGCCTCAACCTTCCTGGCATCCTTGTTCCTCTCCTTCTCCTTCCTTTGCCCCTTCAGTCCTCTCTTCTGTGCATGAGGGGCTCCCACCACAGAGAATCTGCCCTGGCTGCACATCCTGGCCCCAGCTCTCAGCCACACTGCGATCAGTGCCCTCCCTGTCATCGGGGCAGCTGGAGCGGGACCAGAGGAAAGAGAATGCTTGGCAACTGTGCTGAGAAAATGGAAGTCCCCACCCAACAAGAGCAAACCGCTCCCCTTTCCCACTGGTGTTTAGAAATTGGAAAAATCTGGGCAGATTTTCACAGGGCAGAAAAAGTGCAGCTCAGAAGCAGACTGTTTTGTCAAAGGCTTATTTCTCCAAGTCTTGCTCACTGAAATGCTAGAAATGTTTGGGCAGCAATGTTCAAAACAGACAGCAGCAGTAACAAATGCTGCCTGAAGCAAAAATCCAGCATAGAAATTTTTCTTAACTGAATGGGCACAATTCTACAAGAACCTAAAAAACAGGACGTATGGGACTGTCAGCACCCATTCCATACAGAAGCACTCTCACATTATAGGTAATATGGGTGACCAGAGCCAATCCAATTTAATGCTGAATGGATTAGCTGTTTCAATACCACATTTGAAATGTTTATACAAATGCTGGGCACTCACATAATAAAGTGGTTGTGTATTTTTTTCTTTTCAAGCTGATTCTCCCATACCAATGCTGTACCACAGCCTAAAGCAATTTAAATGATTGACTAGCAGAATGTGCTAATAGCTTTGATTAGCTTCATTTATTTGCATATAATTATTTGCTAATTTCTCTGCAGTAATTAGAACTGTGGCACATTGCTGACATGACTTTTTTTAAACAAGAATGCTTTCAGTAATATTACAACCTGTTTTGTGATTCCCAACCACTGCTTTCCATAAAGAAATTAGCATCAGGAAAGATGTTTCTGAAACATATACACGACTCTTGATTTTGAGCAGTCATTGAGCAGTCACAGCAGCTGTACTGAGACTGGATATTTTAAAAATCCAGAAGACCAGGAAATCCAAAAGTGACCCAAAGTTCTGCACAAAGCCCCAAACAGTTTGGAAGAAAACACTGGCAGAAAATAATGCAATACTGCAATAAACATATTTCAGTTGATAACTCCACCAGTGGTATTTAGGTACATTTACTGAAGTTGGTAAATTACTTACAAATTATGCATTTTGCATTTTTTCTGAGCAACTTTGGAGGCTACTTAGTGTATTTTATTATCTCTCATTAACGTCACATTAATGTATAGTTCTAAACACAGTTCATAGAATCATAGATTTCTTAGAGCTGGAAGAGATATTTAAAGGTCATCTCTAGTCCAACTCCCCTGCAATGAGCAGGGACATGCACAGGTAGATCATGTTGCCCAGGGCCTGATCCAGTCTCACCTTGAAAGTCTCCAGGGATGGGGCATCAACTACATCTCCGGGCAACCTGTCCAGGGCCTCACCACCCTCACTGTAAAAGACTTTTTCCTTTTATCCAACCTAAATCTTTTTCCTTTTATCCAACCTAAATCTGCCTTCTTTGAGCTTGAAGCCATTTCCCCTTGTTCTATCACCACAGACCCTGCTAAAGAGCCCATTCCCTTCTTTTCTGTAGCTCCCCTTTAGATACTGAAAGGCTGCTACCAGGTCACCTCGCAGCCTTCTCTTCTCCAGGCTGCACAGCCCCAGCTCTCTCAGTCTGTCCTTGTAGGAAGGTGTTCCATCCCTGGGAGCATTTTTGTGGCCCTCCTCTGGATTCGCGTCAACAGGTCCATATGTCTCCTGTGCTGAGGGCTGCACATCTGGATGCAGTACTCCAGGTGAGGCCTCACCAGTGCAGAGCAGAGGGGCAGGGTCACCTCCCTCATCCTGCTGGCCAACAGTTTTGTGCCTATGTTCCTGCAAGACAGAAGGATAAAAGTCAAGGGCAAAGAAACTCTCTTCTGGAAATCATGACTGGACAAATGTAAACTTTCCTGGATGCTTTGCCAGCTACCTGACAATTTTAAATAGAAGTCTGAACAGGTGAAGAAACCAATCAAAGTCAGCACTAATGTTGCTGCCTAAACAGTTTAGCTGTCTTTGCTCCATTTCTCCCACAGCTATTGCTGACTGTGGCTACAGATAAGTTGACAAAGATGGAGGTCACCAAAACAAGAATTGCCTTCATAATTAAGGGCTCAATATGCTTTGCAAATACACCTTCTTCTGTGCCTGCTGCCAAACAGCTGTGGATCTGTGATATCTTGTAAAAATAAATTAAGAAACCTGAAAGGCACTTCTCGTAATCTAAATGTGGAAATGGAGATGTAGAATGAGGATGAAACTCCTAATTACTCTCCCCAAGCTCATACTTGCAGCATAATCAGATCTGTCTACCGGGGCAATCTGCACTTAATCAATTGAAGTGTGATACAACCTTGCACTTCACGATACTGTGAAGCTAGGACTAAAAAAAGCCTTGTCATTGTTATGAACGTATTTTCAAGGCACAGAATTAGCAAACTCTGCTCTCCAAAATGAGCCCCTCAACATTTAATTAACTATAGTACATGGGAAACATTTGTTATGGTTTGTGCCCAGCTAACAGCTGAGCCTGCCAACACCAGGACTATGCCGTCCTGAGAGCAGTCTGCCATTGGGATTCCTTGTTCCAGCACATTTATTTCTTGGTAAAATGTGAAGTTCTCTATTTGTTTTAATGCAAATGATGACTTACTCAGTAAGGAAGCAAAGCACTTTACAGTCTTGCCATGTCTCAATGCCTGAAGAAAAGGCTGATTTTTTTTCCCCCTCTGTAATTGAGGATGTTCATGACAGCCAAGCTGAAAACCTATGCATTGTATCAGTCAGCGTTTCAGGGCTTTGGACAAGTTTTGGCTTTTGGTTTGTTTGGACAAGTAGCAAAATTCTGTTGGATATCTACTTAAATGGCAGGGCAGCTCCTCTCAATGTCACATAGGGAGCTGGAGGCTTGAGAAGCAGGCTTTTCCCCAGCAATTCTCTTGTATTTTAATTACGGGGATGTGAAAAAGCATCTGTCTGGGATTTTACGACTTCTGTTTCCAACTGAAAATGGAAAATGTAAGCTCAGACAAAATGAGAAAAAGAGCTCAGCCTTCTGAACCTGTAACTTTTTGGTTAGAAATTTAACTAAAGATTGTGTGTTCACTCTTGTTTCAATCAGATGTGTTTAATTCTGCCCTCAAAACTGTGATTCCTATTCTATTCCTATTTCCAATCAACATTTGAAATGGTAGAAATATCAGTAGAAAATGCTCTGTTTGGCAGATCTCATGAAAGGCAAAGTCTGTCAGATGAGTTCTCATCTGCTTTCCAGTTTGGGTAATTGCTTGCACCTGCGTGAAGTGAGGGTCCCAGCCCCTGTCCTGCTGCTGTACCGTGCCTTGTGCAGCAGGAGCGTGCATGGTGGATAAAAGGTAAGGGAGTGCATTTGACCTAATGGCTGTGTTTCTGCTGAAAACAAAATCCGTGAAATGGTAAAGACAAAAAGCTGCACTGAAAAAAACGTCACATTTTCTGCATCTGTTTATTGGGAGGTCTGTTTTGTAAAGAAAGGAAGGCCAACTTTATGCCATGGCATGAACGAACAAACAACACATTTTGCTTTCTAGTTCTAGCACAGCCTGTGCTCTCATAAAAATATTCTACCAGTAAGCAAAAACGTGAACACAAAGATGTGATAATTTTTCTCACTCCTATTTTGTCCTTTCACCTTCTGTCAACATCCAGACAAGTGGAACATTCTTCATAGTTTAAAAAAATAATACATTTGCCTGTGTGCCTCCTTCCACTGAACAGGAGGACATCAGAAGAGCTCAGCTGTCTCCTCGGATTTGTCAGCAAATTAAGGACATAAGAATTATGAAAATGTCCAAACTCAACGAAAAGTTAATTAGCATTCTGAGGAGTCACTTCAATTAAGGGGAACTTGTTTTGTTGGCCTCACCAGAGAAATGTGGACTAAGACAGGAATATAAATGTGACAATATTTTATAATGATTTAATGTGACAATCTTCCTATTTGCAAATGGCCCAGTAAAGAGTCACAGTTTAACATCAATTCATAAAGAGCAAGTTCAAAAACATGTCATAACAATTTACAGGATGTTTTTCAATTATCTGGCAAAAGACACATGGAGATTTCTCACACGATTTCATTTTCCTATGTGACTCCATGCATTGCCAGTTCTGAATGATTTGTTGTTTGAATTTTTCAATTCCTGTTTGGTATATTTGCTGAAGTCTACCAAGAAGCTCCAGCAGAGCTTCCATGCCTTTCCAAACCTCTTCAGGTGGGCTGTCATTTCCCACTGATGGGTTAAATGTGCTGAGTATTTTCAGCTGGGTCTCAGACGAAACCAACCAAAATCAAGTCCTTAAGGCTGTGATTCTCAGAGCACTTAATACTAATAACTAGATGTGAACGTTGTTGTAGTTTTTGGGGGTACTGTCCCAGTAGACTTGAAAAGTACTGTCTTCTTGATGATGTTGGTGCTTGGATCAACAGAGCTGCCTGGAGAAGTGAGGTGTGGTGATTTGGTTCTTATCTTTGTGGAAGGAGAGCAGAGCCTGCTTGATCACACGCTGTAGAGAAACTAGTAAATATAAAATGAAGCCAGAGATGATTTGTGGCTCTTGATTTCCTTCTGTGGAGAAGGCTTTCAGAAGTAAGCAGTAGTGATATTTCTGGAGACTACTTCCTTTTTGTTTTTAAACTCAATTTTTTATCAGCCTCTGTAACAAAACATATGGAGCTTCTTGCCAAGTTTCAATACAGCCTTGTCTATTTAACAGCAAAAACCTGACAATTTTCAGGATTTTTCAGCAATTTTTCAAATTGCCCTGAGAGCTTCCTTTGTCAATTGAATATGATAGAGACTGGTGACTGAATGTCTCTCACCACTACAAAATCCCAGGCTTGTCCTTGGGCTTGCGTACCTCTGCTATGTGATGTACCCATTTACAGACACCCCAGCTGGGGCTCCAAAAATGGAGCAGGGCTCAATTATATCAGTATCATCAAACAGTGCTACCCAAAGCCAGAGGAAGCAAAGCGAAGTTCAAACTCTGACCTCCATACTTGTCCATTTCTAGTTACTGCAAACTGACAAACTAAGGCTTAACCCACCATCTTTTTTTTTTTTTTTTTTGTAGTTGAAAATAAGAAGTGATGTGTCTGGCATGAATACCATTTGCCAAGGGGAACACAACACAACTGGCCATTGCTAGCTGCCATGATGGCATGTGGATCTCCTGCTGGCATTTGGACTTACTGCTGAAGAACTGCTCCTATGTCAGTTTTTTCGTAGCTTGCCTTCATTTATGTCTTTCATGGCTGATCATTTTCATAGTCTAGGGGGGTTCCATGCTCACCATCTGTAGTGAGATATGTTTACTTTGCTAAAATAAGAAAGTATTTTATTAGCTGTTGATCTTAGAAGCTGGAGTGGCCTGATTAAACTCATGAGAAAGGCTGTACAGGGTTAGGCTAAACAGTCATTTACTCCATCATCTTCTCTAAGATAACAGCTGACAAGAGGAGTACAAAGCCGGGGCAGCCATAAAACTCTTCTCCTGCATAATGTCCCTGCTTCTGGTGACCCATCATTCCTGGCCCACAGACTCTGTCATCTTATTTAATAGAGCTGAATGGATTTTTCTTACTCTAATTTGCTTAATCACTTTGTGAAGCCTGGGAAACTCTAGTGAAAATCTCTGGAAGGACATTTCTCAGCTATTATTATTTCTACTGTTGATTTTGAATTTGCCATCAGCTTTGTCTGACGCTTCTCGTTCTTCCATTAGAAAACATGATGAATGCAACATTTGTGTTCCCTATGCACTCATGGTTTCACAGACCTTTCTCGCGGTTTCAATCAGTCATCTCTCTTCAGACTGAAAAAGCCTAATCTATTTAAGCATTTCTGATGCAGAAGCCATTTGATACCTTCATCATCCTGATCCTTTGTCTCTGAACCCTTTCTTCAGACCTGCTATACACTGAAGAGATGAGTGTGCCAGAGCTGTCCGTAGTATTCAAGGTGTGGGTGCCTCACATTTATGCAGTGTGGATGACATTCTCTCCCTTCTTCTGTTTTCCCTTCCTAATAATTTCTAACATTCAATTTGTTTGTTTTTATTACTCCTGAGCATTGAGCTGACACTTTCACATAGATCATCTATTATATTTTCAAGATCTTATTCCTGAATTATAATGGTAATTCAGAGACTGTCACTGCATATGTAAAATTGGGATTGTTTTTTCTCACGCTTGCTAATTTACATTTATCTGCTTTGAATGCAAGTTGCCTCTTAACCATACAGTCAATCTGTATCATATGGTTTTTTTTGTTGTTGTTGTTGCAGTGTCTAAATTCTTATCAACAGAAAACATTGTCATCTCCTCATTCACCTCCTTTTCCAGGTAATTCAGAACTGTGCTGAATGAGACAGACCCAGTAAGATTCCACTGGTGTCCCCACTGCATTGAGAAAATTGGCTGTTTATGCCTCTTCTTCATTCCCTAAGTCTTAATTTTTATTTTTTTTTTGTCCATGGAAGGAGTTCCTCTCCTATTCTGTAGCAGCACAGGTTTTTGAGGAGCTTTTGGTGAAATATATTGTCAAATGCCTTTCAGAAATCCCAAGAGATTAAATTTGAATTAGTATGTGCCCAATGGGGTAGGAGCTGTTTGTTCATTGTCTCTTCTGTGTATGAACTAGGGGATGTTGAAGGGCACTGCTGGAAGACATAGAACAAAAAGCAAGGTGATTCTTCATGCAATGTATGGTTAAGTTTCAGAATTCATTACCACACAAAACTTGGACAGTGTAAGTATTTGTGGATTTGAGAGATAGACTGGGTAAGTTCACAGATGACAAATCCATGGAGGGTTATTAAAAACATCAAAGTTATGTTTGCCTGAGGGATTCCTGGAGGACAGGATGATTGTGGCCCCAAGAATGTTCACTGGGCTTACTGCTTACATCTTCCTAGGTCTTCTCCTCTTCCTTAGGCATTTCCTTTTGGAGATAAGGCCCTGGACCATTGGCAGCTCCAGCACAGATTTTCTTTTTTTCCCTTGAGCCCAGGTTCTTAACTGGGTCTCTTCTCAGATGCCTTCAAAGACCTCTGCCTGGTTTTCAAGGTGTGCTTTCCCTTTTAGAAAGCTGGTTCTCTGGGGTACTGCACTTTCCCCAGCATTCACTTATTTAGTTTCTACCAATTATCCAGTAAAGTTGTGAAAGCTCCTAAGTGGTAGCCATCCAGATAACACCTTTCAACTTCTAAAAACTTCTCATAACATTTGCCTTTTTCCACTTCTGCAGTGCCACTGCAGCTCTAAATGCTTTTGCAGCTTCCTTTAATAGGTCAGCTTTCAAATCGTCTGGGCCTGGCAATTTGTTACCTTAATTTTTACAATTTCTGCTATAGATTTTTCTAATGAGCTAGTCCTGAGATAGCTCCTCTGACATGTTGCCTCTGATGTATGAAGAAGGGTTCTAGCCTAGAATTTTCCCTAAACTCCTTCAAGGCTGCAAAAAATAATTTAATTTTCCTCCTCTGCTTTATCTTCTCTGAGAGCTCCTTTTGTACTTTGATCAATTAATGGGCCTACAAACTCTATAGCTTCCTGCTCTTGATGTGTTTGAAGAAATGATTAATTATGAGGTTGTTACAGCTTCTGAAAACTGTTCTTCAAACTTTTTTCTACTGGCCTGAACCCAGAAACAGGAGAGCTTTGCTAAAGGCATTCATTTTGATGTCTCTCTCTTTAATTTTTTTTTATTTCAGGAAAGAAAAGAATTCTTACTGGTTTTCATGATCATGCACACATACAGATTTGCAACTGAATATATTTTCACACCAAATTTGTTACTCTTTTGGTCATGCATACATATGTATTGCAGCAGCTACATGGCATAACCTGCTCTCCTCTCTAACAACGCTTTGCATGTTCTGTACCACATTAGTACACACTGAATAACCAGACACGTTTTCCCTTGTGATTTTGGCAAGTGGCTACTGGATGGAAAGTGGATTTTAACTTAGAATACAAAAAACAGCATTCTCCTTCTTAAGGCAAATAAACTATTTATTGTCATTATTGTTGTAGCTGTTACTGTTACTATTTCCTTTTAAAGAAAATCTCCGAATGCCTTTCCATTCATCTGCTTATGCCTGACTGATTCACAGCTTACTTTGTGCTTATGCCAGTTTGTTGCTCCATCGTTCTTCCAAAGGTACTTTTCCTGCCTCACATTCTTAGATTGTCTTCTGGCTGATTTTTACTGTTGAAACTTACTTTCTTATGGTTTTGTGTGCACCCAGTTCCTGTCCAGTTGTCATGGTTTTGTGATTTTCGGTTATTGGTACTCCACATCATAACATCATGTAGTGGATGTACCTGGTTCTCAGAAGAGAAGGACTACTACATTCCCCACAGCACTTTGCTCCTCTGTTACCATTTTCCAGCCGGAGGGAAAAGATAAAAGCTCACAGTATAAAAACTTGCAGATCACGAGACCTCGTCCCTTTTTTTCCGCCGTCTCTCGTCTTGGCAGCACCTCGCTCTCCAGCCGTCTTATCGTCAGTAGTAGAGTAAGGCCTACCTTGATTTTGGGACATTCTCTCTCTCTGTATTGGATTTATCAGCTTAAATTGTAATTATATTGTATTATAGTGTGTTGTTCTGCATTCCGATATCTTATTTAGTAAATTAGTTTGTTTCTCCTCAGATTGTTGCCGCTGTTCTTTGCTCTCAGGGCCATCTCCTTACCCTTTTCCCCTTTTCCCTTTTTATGGGGCGTGGACCCGTGGATCCCCCGTCCCCTTCATCATGGAACCGGGCCGAACACCTGTAAACCGTTGACACCAGTATGACAACTTATGGTCTATATTTGTAACTTCGTTAGCCTGCTCAACTTTTGATAAAATGGACACCGAATTAGAAGAGTTTCTTTCTTTGGTCTTAGGGTCAAGTTGTGGTTGGGCATGCTTCTGTTCTGCGTGCTGATGGTGATAATCCTACGTTGCTGCACAGCTTCATCTTTGTAGATGTTGGTAGAGACTTCTCATGTTGCCTCCTATTTTACCTGAAGTGATCATATTGCCAGAAACTTCACCTGTTTATGCTTTTGGTTCTGCTTCTTGTTTGCTGTTCATAATGTAACTGAATTTCCCAGATTTTCTTATTTGCTCTTGCTTATTCATGATCCTTCAAGTTTTGCCAAAGTTGGTCTTCCTGTTGAAGCATGTCGTCTTCTCCATTACTCCTGACTCTGGAGGCTTATCTGTATGTGCACAGAAACCAGGAGGGGAGTTAGGCCAGGGACAACATACAGCTCTTCACATTTCAGGGGTCTAGTCCTAGGAACTCCGCAGTGTCCCTCACCCAAAAGGCTGTGGCAATAGCACACAAACATGATCCTTTTCACTTGTTACACTCTTCTTTTCTCCTTCTGATTTTACAGCTGACAACACCTGCCTTCTCACTAGAGGATTATTACTCCTATCCAATTCTATCTATCTTTTGAGGTCACTATATTCCATGAAATGTCTCTTGAATGACAATTATTTGAGAAATTTAGCACTTCTGAGATCCTTAATGACATAAATCATACACTGAACAAAAATTTTCCTTCTCTGAAACCTGCTTGTTCTTAGGTACTAGTGTCTGTCTGATTTCATTAACTGTAATATCACCCATATTAACATTTTCTGTTACTGACACTAATAATACTCTAATTCTTATCTTTCAGATTGCCATTCATTTGACAGTTTGACAGTAAAACCCTTTTTGGCATTAGCAAAAGTAAGACATCAGGCCTGTTAGACACTTCTAAGAATCTTGCAATGGTTCTTCACTTTTAGTTGCCTAAATGTATCTAAGACTTTGAATCCTATTTGATTTTTTTTTTAAATTAGTCAATCTCATCTACTCTAATCTAATTTTATTTACTTCATTAGAAGGAGAAAACAAGCTTTTTCTCAAGCAAATACATCCTATGCAAATATTGAAGTAAAATTTAAATACCTAACCATGTCCGCAATTAAACAATTGCATAATCACAGTTCTGTTTGACCTGAGGGTCTCTCATGATTGCCTCTTGGAGGTGAGAACACTTGCTCCTTTGCGCCTCTGACTATCGAGTATTTTTGCTTTGCTCACTTGGTAAGCCTACATATGCCCAGCAGTCACAAAAGCTGATCAGATGAATTTTCTTCAGTGCTTATTCACTGAGTGTTGATTCAAAACCACACCAAACTGGTATAAAATACAATCAATCCTTCTGCAAGGCAGCCAGAGTTTCAAGGCTGATTTCTTGTCTGAAGAACCAGATGCACCACTGATCTCTGCCTGGCAAAGAGATGCAGCTTGTGATCATCCTGGTGTATTGTCCAGCGCAGTCTTACTATCCTCTTCCCTTTTCAGCACCTCCCAGTGCACAGCCAGAGCAGTTTGGTCTTGGCCAGAGTTGTCCCCACCCAGACAACTCCTGCTCTTTTATAGAGCTTTCGATAGGGGGGAGCTGGTGGCTTCCTACAGACCTGTCCATTTGACTGCATAGAGTATCACATGCAGGAAATTTCAAATGATTCTTTCTAGCTGACTCCTACAGCATGATCATTCTTGCACTATAGCTAAGCCATCTTTTATAACTTTTTTGGTCTTCAGTGTGGGCAGGATTCCCCTAGATGGATGAAGGTCCCATTAACCTGGGACCCGTACAAATCCTTAATGAGATGCAGTTCTCGGCTACACAGTTTATCATCTACAAATGCCTTATGAAATGAAATGAAAACCCATCTAGAGAAAATAGGCAGAGGGATTTAATTGTATGTCATATCTATGGAAACCAAGGGGCAAAATCCTGGCCTCACTGAGGTCACTGGCCAGGCTCCTTCTCACCAAGGGTTTGGGGTGCAAGCATTTGTATTCTGCTCATGTTGACCTATTTCAGGTTGAAATTCCCTTTAGTATTGTTCACTAAGCCATAGGGCTTGCCGGTAACCTTAACGTGTTTTGCCAATGCAAGCTGACAAGGGCACGACATCATTAGTCAAGTTTCACATCCCACTGACCTCACCATCATGACTTAATCTGCCAGGGTCTGTCATTCCTAATGGTTTGGTTTGAAAGTGCTTTACTGCACTTGTTTATTCACCTAACATGGCCAAGAGCAAGTGCTCAGCTGCTGTTAGGGAAATGCAGTTATGTGGAAGCTGCTGTATTTCTCCTACAACATGCGAATTATAACAAAGTTTGATAACACTCCAGGTAGCTTGCTGGAGTAGCATACCAGCAGCTCTGCTTTGTCTTGCTTTCTGATATCTCAGGTATGGATTTTTTTAAGGTCTGTTATTGTGTGAATTGTGGCATGCTGAAATTACCACGTTCTGAGAAAACTTGGTATTTCTGCTGAGAGAGTGATTGATCATGTTTTGCACATCTGTCAAATTTGTCTTTCAGAACTTCACACCATTTTATAGGCATCATTAACCTGATATTTAAGACAGAGAGAGGAAAAAAACATTTCATGCTTGCAGGTCTGGCCAGGAACCATCCTTCTCACTGCTTCAGATTCTCTGCGCCAGGAGAAGGAATAGTGTGCCACATCCCCAGTGGAAGCATGAAGTGTTGCAGGACTGCTCTGCAAGCCAAGCTCCCAAGGAGTGCACCACCCAATAGGGGACAGAAAAAAGTTAGAAAAGAGAAGGATTGACACCACATAAGATAGAGGAGTTGGGCACTGGGGAAAAGAGAGGGAGCACATGGAGCTGTACCTCAGGTACTGCTGGTTGAAAGGTCTTTCCATGTTGCCAGGGGTAGGACTCTTCTAGTCCTACCCAGCAGGCTGCATCATGTCCAGGAGATTGACCATTTTACTGCATAAAGAAAGAACTGTGCAAGCTTACTGCTGTTTTGTTGAACTCCTTAAACAGTTTTCATTAGGAATTTGTCTGTATTGAGGAGTTATTGCAGGACAAGTTTAGGGGGTGAATTTGGAGCGTAATGCCCAGTCTGCGTTCACACCTGGCATGAATTAAGGCAGAGACATTTCACTATGGATTAGGAGTATCCTCATGAAGAGTTAGTATGCAATAACTATTCTAGGCTATTTCCCCAGGTAGACAAGCCTAAACATCTGATAAATAGGCCTATTACTTTTTCTCTTAACCAATTAAGTACTTATTTTAGGAGGATAAGATGAATTATCACATAACTATTTCTGCAATATGTCTTACTTAGTGCACTAATGTCATAAAAGGCAAACTACTGTCCACTGTTTGAAAGGAGAGGTATTACTGTTTTACACGTTCAAGCTTAGAGATGACTCCTGGCCTAATTATATTTTGGGTGAAGATCATGATATATTGTTGTTTTTGCAACACTTCACATTTATTTCATAAAATAAATCACATAATGGACTGTCATAATAGCTGCAGTAGCATGACAGCAAAAAAGAATTGGTGGAGCCACACTTCAGTGCACAGTGAAATAGCTAACAATTTGTTAAATATCCCATGAGTGGATTAAATAGGCATATGATCAGTTATGTGGCTGCCAAGCCACAGCAGGAACCAATTAGAATTCACCAAAAATAATTTAGATGAAAACTGATGAATCTATCAAAACCTAATTAAATTTATGGAAAAAAGCAAACATCTAATTGACAGATTACATAACCACTGAGTTTCTCTGTCAGGAGTCTGCAAAGGATGGCCACAGGAGAAGAGCTGCGCTACTGGGTCTGGTTGGCAGAGTGCTGGGTCTTCTAACACTCAGTGCTTTTCTGGTATTGATTTCAGGTAAATCACTCCCACAGAGCTGAGGTGGTCAGTTTTACATGAAGTAGCATGAAGTCATCCAACAAATTGTAACTACTAATTATTTTATGGCCACTCTTAAGTGATACACAGAAGAGTCTGGGCAGGGAGGACTTAAATTCAGAAGAAAGGTACAGACAGAGATCTCTCCTAAGGATTTTTTTTTTTTTCACTGTGAGCTATAAAGGCTGGGAACTGAAATTTATACTGCTGGAGTTCTGTGTGTCTTGTCTCTATTTTACTGTATCATTCTGGGGCAGAGGATTGTTTATATTTGTTGGCATTTATGGATTTTAAGCCAGCAAAAGGTAAAGCAAACTTGCATGAGAACGAGTGCTGATCTGAGCTATCAGTAACAAAATGCATGAAGCAGAAAGGCACGATATCTCTCAGTCAGGACTTCTGGCTGCAGTAAATAGACATGCTGCTTTCAGAACAAAAAGACATAAGCTTGCATCGTTATTCTCACTAAATCAGTGCAAGGAATGTGCCGGAAACAGTGCTGCTGATCCTCCTACACTTGCAATGTCAGAATAGATATTTTTACAGTGTACCTTACACTCCAGTTGTTTCTCAGATTCCTGGGCTGCTCATTCTCCCATGAAATTCTTGTACACCATGAACCTGAGTTCTCTCTTAATAGAAATTCAGTTTTCCCTATTCAGAAGTAAAGCATTCAGTTGCCACAAGAAAAAACATGGTATGTGCTTCTCTTCTATCCAGGTGCTTCTCTTCTATCCATGTGCTTCTCTTTGGTGGTCACCTGAGAAAGTGTCAGGACAGGGTCTGATTCTTCTCTCTTGAAAATGGGAATGACTTTCTTTTTAATCTTTTCCCCCAAACTGAAGGCAAGTGGAAACCCAAATCCTTCAAATGCAAATAATAAAATTCTCCCAACCAGAAGAGTCAGGTTATTTACAGACTTGATATCTTACATAAATGAATACAGAAGAGTGTATGTTCTGTCATCGCTGGATGAGTGCCAGTGTTAGCCAGATTCCCGCACTGCATAACAATGCTTGAATTACCTTGTAAGATGCTATTACTGTCTAGGAAGACTTTTTCAAACAATCCTGTCTTAACTCATAGATTCATAATATGAAGATGTGCTTACTTTCCCTTTGAAAAGGTGCAGCCACATGTGCTTGGTTGCTGATGTTCCTCTTCTAAAGTGAAAGTTATTCTTCAAACTGAGGCAAAAACAGAGTTGAACTGCAAGATTTTGTTTCTTTTAGATTCTTAAATTAAGTAACCTAAGATAGCCTGAAACTGTAAAGAAAACAGAATGGGCTGAGTTGCAGTGTGGTGGGATTCAGGAATGACTCACTGGGGTGTGCAGCAAGATGGTACTTGTGCAACCTCTCACCATATGTGAGCTTCCTGCAGAAAGCACACAACAGACAGGCTGTAGATGAGTAGCACTTCCTCAGCACTTAACAACACATTGCCTCAGAGCTGATAGCACAAAGAGAGCTGCTACTGTCTCTCTCCTTGTTCAATCCAGTCTCCAACCATAAATAAGTCACTTCATACACTGTTGCAGAGTAATGCAATGAATGCTTCAAAGGCCATGACAAATAGGCTTTTGCTCAGGACACAACAAAAGGCAGGAGCACAGCCCCTCACTAGGAGCTTCCGATGGCTTGTCTATAGGCCCCTTTGAACCATTTACCTTCTTTTCCTGCTAGGGCTGGTGTGTGTAGGGGAATAAGGACTAAGACTAAGGCAGCAACTGAAATGTGTTCATGCCTTGTGTTTGTTAGATTTCATATCAGATGTTGCAAATATGTGTTGCATGCATCTCTGACCAAAATTTGTGATAGTTTCCAAAAACTTTGCAATGTTCCGTGCTAGCATTTCCCTGCTATGTTTTTAGTACGCACAGAGTGGGTCTTGAAGTAACAACATTGGATGTTAATGATATTCAGTAGGTGTTTACATTAAAAAAAAGCCCAAATAAACAGCACTGTATCTTAGTTATCTGTTTGCAGGAAGTAAGCAGGAACAACTTGGTACGCACAATTCCTAACGCAGAAAATTTCATGAGGTCTCCTTGATAAAGAAAGTACTCTGTAAGGTCTAAGAATGTATTACAGGGCATCTCTTAATGAGATTCAGAATCTTCTGAAAATTGCCCATTTTAAAAAATTGCTGGATATGCTGTGATAGGGAGCTTGATTTATGTCCAATAACATTAATAAAACCATATTCGAGCTTCACTGGAAGCAGGATCAAACTAATTATTTGCTGCTGGTTTTACATCTGCAATTCATTTTGGACTTGATTTTCAGTGGTGCTAAGCACGTTCCCATAACACACCAATTTCGAATAATGCTTTAGGTGCCTGACACTTCAAAAAATGAAGCTTTGTTATCTATAAATTTAGTCAAATTGATAATCCACATCAGAAATAATGGATTAAGATAACAGAATCTGCAAATAATTTGGAAATGCTGAATTAGTGCCTCTCCTGACAGTCATGGAGAGGTGCCATATCTAGCCAGCCTTATCCATTTTTTCACCTCCTCTGACAACAGGCTGCCAGGCGTAGGTTGCTCTGTACAGCAGCAGCCTTCAGCTAAGGCACTTTCTGTCACCCAAAAATATATTCAATGCTTGAAACTAGCCTATTATTAATAAACACTGTCACATCTCAGAGGTAGTATTCATCTTCGTGGTATCCTCATATAAGTCTTCTTACTCTTTGTATATATGTTCTCAAGATACGAATATTTTGTATGCCTAGAAATAAAATAATTGTAGTAATAATAAGAATATTCCTTAATTTCTCTCTGTGAACACAAATCTGAAACTGGCCAGTGCAGAAACTGTGTAAAATTGGATAATCAGATTACAGAAAGAGCTGGATGGGGAAAGGAGTTGGCAATGGCATTCAGCTTTTATTTAATTGGCTCAAATACATTCCAAGCCAGTAGTTGCAGAGAAGCTTTACTGCCTGAAAGTTGCTTTGCAAAACCTGTGAAATAAACAGCTCATCTGTCATGTTAGGAACACCAGGCACCATAGGAAAAATACCAACACACATAATGTTGGCTGGTATCATAGAAGAATTGTCAGGAATTAAACCAGGGATGATAAACAACAAATGGGATTTCAGGTACTTACAGGAGCCTTGAATATCTGGTTTCAAATGATGACTGGCCTTGTACCTAAAAAGAACAAAAAGAATGCAGACACCTCTACAGACAAAAATAATCATATTTTGTTATTTTATTAAAAAAAAAGGAGAAAAATCAGCTAGGAATTTATACATCTACAACAAAATTTTAGGTTGGCATAACTATTCCTTGTTTTTAATGCCACAGGCTCAAGTTCCATTTCCAGTGTCTCCAAAGACTGCTGAATATTCTCCTAAAATGAACTTTGGAGAAACTCTGTAAGAGTTTAAATGCTGTATTTAAAATATGTAGGTATCTATTGGTGTAACAAAATGGAGAATATAGATGAGGCTTAATACAGAAAGCTGGGAAGATGTGAAGTTTAGAGCAAAACCATGTGTATTGTTCCTGGCTGTTCAACATATTAATTTGTGGGATGCTATATTAATAAAAACTAAATGGAGAAAACTTACCAAGGAAGGACAGAGAATAAGGGAATAAAAGGGACAGAAAATGGCAAAATATAGCAGGGTGCATCTTGAAGTTAAAATGAAAGCAAAGCTTTCACGTGTATAAAATTTCCTGAAATATTCTACAGGTATGAAGAATTTGTTGTTTTTCCTGCTTAATACTGGGGCAAAAGTGACTTAAATAGATTTAGATTTTCAGAGGTAATTTTGGTAAAGATGTGCTTTTTTTTTTCAATTTCTTATTGCTCTCTTGTTCATGCTACACAGGCAAGGAAGGAAAAACCTTTGAACATTCAGTTCTAGATCCTCCTCCAGGCCTTTTGGCATCCTTGCAAGGAAATCTCACACCAGCCCCAGTTAAGTCTGGCTGCAGCAGATTGCTCAGTAGGAAACCTCAGATGTTAGACCTCATCTTCCAGCTGAGAACTTGTGAACTCCAAGATCATTTTCTCTATTGCTAGTGCTATGTCTGTCTCACACGCAGGGATGAGAACATTCAGGCTGGATTCCATGCTGCAATGTATCCCTTGGAGTAAGAAATACCCTTCCTGACCCCACTGCCATCTAGCTGATCCAGGGTTATGCCAGGGCTCTGGTTTCCACCAAAATCTGTGATGACGGCACTGGAAAACTGAAGGTACTCTGTGGAAATTACCGCTTTAGTATAAAAATTTTTACACCTATTAGACATAGATCAATCTCATTTCAGAATTGCTAAGCTTGGAAAAGACCACTACAACCATCTAATTCAACTGTCAAACTCCATCACCTCCCAGGGCAGCCTGTTCCAATGCCTCACCAATCTTTCTGAGAAGGAATTTTTCCTAATATCCAACCCAAACCTCTCTTGGTGCATCGTGAAGCCATTCCCTCTCATCCTATCACTAGTTACTTTAAAAACAGCTGTCTGTATTTATAAGAGTTCCTTCTGAGAAAGTCTTGCTTAGCCATGACACGAGTGATAACCTGTGCACCTGAACCTGGAACAAAAGCACACCTTGATGGTGGTTCTCCTTGGGCTGGGTACCTAAGAAGCAGCAGGACTTGAGCAGATTGTTTTGGTTGCTAACAACATCACCTCCTGTTGTCTTGTGCTTTTTCCTCCTACCAATATTCTTAGAGGAGAAGAATATGTGACAGTATCCTAGTCACTTAGCAGGTTCTAAAGTTCTGAAAAATGTGACACCTGCACAATTTTTAGTAGTCCCATAAGAATGTTTGACTGGATATGCAATGCATGGTATTACAGTGGATATCAGTCTGTGTCAAGAGAGGATTTTAAAAAGCTATGGGATGCTATAGACAACGGTAAGGTGAGTCTGCAATCAAAGCAGTAGAGCGCTGAAGTGAATTTTATCCTTCGCAAGCCGCTCTGTAAGCCAGCAGAACATAAACAAGTAGACAAATAGTAATGTTTCTCTCCCCTTTGTATTAAGCTATGTAGTACCTCTTGGAAGGCCCTGCAGCAGAGGGTGATTGATGCACGTAACAGTGCATTTCATCCTGCACCCGGAGGACATGAGCAATTGCTGCGCCTTTGCTCTTCATTTTACATAGCATGCCCTGCTCTTTGCTTCACGCTTTTCAAGTTGTTGAGCATAATCAAAATAGTAATACCAAACTAGAGCAGATAATTTAGAAAAACATTTCACATATTCTTCCTCTGCTTTTTTTTTTTTAATTTGGCCTCAAATCAGTTTGTTTTCTTATTTGGGCAGCCACCATGCTGGCATTTAGAAGCAGACTGTACACATAAAGTCAGCCCCTGCAAAGAGTATAGAGAAGACAACACCATGTTCTCAGACTGAGAAGAGTGCTTGAATAGATGGCATCATTTAAAAAAAAAGTCTTTATTGTCTATAATAAAATATTAATTCAATATTTTACATTAGCTGTTCTTATTTCCTTATGTGCAGCATTCTTTCTTACAGTTCTGGTATATTCTAATAACTCTACAAACCTAGGAGGGAAAACATGCTTCTAAGAACTTCTTGCTAATGGAGCAGTGAAATTACAAGACAGCCATCTTAATACCACCGAGTTACAGCACTTTCCTGTTTACTAGAAATGTCCGCTTTTTTTTCCAAATGGCTTTATTTTCCTCTTAGATTTTCCATCTCAGCATGCTCTCCTGTAGAAATAAACAAATGAACACAATGCTCTGGTGTGGCCCAATCCTGGCACTGCATTAGTTGCCTCTGGGAAGTCTGCACGCTATTTCAGCACTCGGGTATGTCATCACGATTTCAGTAGGGTTGAGATCCTTAAAGGATATCTGCCCAGGCCACTGTAATATTTATATCACTGTACAGCAAAACAAATAAGGTGAGGCTTAAAACACAGAAAAAGATAATGGCAGGTTGTGTGTCAGGAGAGTTTGCCTTGAGAAACCCAGTAACCTCTAACATTTATAAAGAGCATGGCACATATCCGGTGCTTCCATGGAACCATGCGTGAACTCCAGACCAGCCCCGATGACAGAAGATTTTCCCCTCTTGGCAAAATGATCTGGTTTGCTTGGTGATGTGGGAGCTGTGGCAAGGCAGCTGGGCTCCTGATGGTGCTGGAGATGGTGGTGGGAAATGTTTCTTCCTGCCACTGCGTGCTGCTGTAGTCTTCAGTTGAGACCAGGTAGAATGTCAGCTGTGCAGTATGTTTTAGAGTGGGAAACATGGCATTTCTTGCATATTAGTGACCAGGTTTGCTGTCTGCCTTCTGATTTCACATGGTGTGTTGCTGAGCAGAGCTTGTAACCACATACGCCTGTGCAGTTCTCCAGGTGTGATTAAATGCTGCATTTACTCAGTTCCATGGATGAAAAAAAAACCTACCCATATAAAGTGCAGACTGCTACAAAATGCAGTTTAGTTATTAGAGGGCAAGTTCTGCTATGCTGTGCTGCTCCTTCAGCTCCACATGTGAATACTATTTAAGAGACAGATCGGAACCTTCTGAGCCACACTGGTGAGTTACAATTTGTTATGAATGTGATCTACAGTTTTTAGCTTGAATTATGTCATCACTGTCACCATTCAGAAGGCAGCATGTCATCTTGGCTTTGTGTGTGGATTATGTGGAGACAGTTCCTATGTACTTCATTTCCCACAGTAATCACATGTGTGGTCTTAACATCAAGTTTTCTCTAGTCTTTTGGAACTAATGATCCCTATAAACCAAGTAGTTAAGTGATATTGCCAGTATTCATAAGCTATCTCAAAAAGCTTAACAGTAGTTCATCAATGAGTATGTAAAATGAAGTTCATACCATTAGCCAGTCTTACGGGAGTTTGTGTTTTGGAAGTTCCGAGTGTTGTTTTCACAGTGGGTTGGCATCTTAAGGTACTCACTGCACAGAGCGTTAACTCAGCTACTCTAAATATAAACTTTAGTATTCTATAAAGCTGTTAAGAAATGTGTAATCCTATGCCTGATGTGTCTGTCATAGGTTTCCTTAGCCAAAAAGTACAACAGCAGTTTTAGCATTTTATCACAGGTGCTTTTACTTTGTTGAGAACTGAGCAACCATACCAGCTGAGACCAGAGTCCCACCTCACCCTGTATACTGTCTCAAACCTGTGGAAATCACTATGGAGAAAGTAAGTATAAGCAAATATTCACCTTATTTCTGACAGTCATGTGCTTAGACTTCTGTGCCAAATACTGCATCCGCAGCACTTTATTCAAGAGCACTTCTTGTATCTTAGTTGTAGGCATCCTTCTAACTGATCTTTGAAAACATTTGTGTTTCAGGCTGAGTCAGACATCATCACATTGAGTGTTCCTTTTTTTTTTTTTTTTTTTTTTTTAAATTGAATCTGGATAGTTTAAACTGTAATCTTAAATTATGTGGGAAAATAAATAATGTTTTCTTACTTGCCACCTCCATAGTGTTCAGGATTTTAATACCTTGGTTAATATTCTCCCAGATACCTCTTTTCAAGAATTGAGAGTTCTGGTCTTCTTAGTTTTTCTTTGCAAGGAAACTATTCTATCAGCATTCAGAAGTTGTTCTACTAGGGGCTTAACTCTTGGTGTGATCTTCTCTATGGGATTACTGTTACTGCCAAGGCTCTAAAAGGCTTCAAAATGTGTTAAGAACTATCCACAGCTTTACTCAGCACTGCTAAAATCAAGCTACTGAAAATAAGAGTTAAATGATTTTAGTTTCCCAATAGAAGTTACTGGTTAAAAAACATAGATAAAGGATACGGCTTTTTTTCCAGGAGGAAGTTTAGCAGCATAAATATACATTAATGTGTCAGGTAATTCTGGAACATTTCTTTATCCTTAATGTAGAGGCGAGGAGAGGATAAGCTTCCTTTTTCTCATTGCTCTTCATGACCTTAAGCATTTAGCTATCCTTCTGTCCTTGGTAACAGGCACAGAGATGACAAACATAGACAACAGATGCATGTACACACACACACTCATTTCATTCTGGCATCTTGCCTTCACTGCAGAATGGTTCTTGGTCCACTACTGCTGCAAACCCATGGCTGGCAATGCTTCAGCAAGATCTACTGAGCCTGTGTGCCAACAGTGAAGAGAAAGGTGCACTAATTGTCCCCATCCTCTCTCTTTCCCCTTAAAGACTGATGACTAGAAGATTTCAGTGCCCCACAAAAATGAGTTTGCCTGTCTATCCAACAGATTTATCATTCTTCTCCTCACCGTTGCACATTACAAACTTCTACTGCTCAGCAACAGAATGCCTGACTTAGCTGGGAACAGAACCTAGGATATTCAGTTTGCAGTCTTGTTACTGCTGGCGTTGTTGTTCACTTCCATTTTATATAAATGTTATGAGTTCTGGCATTTTAATGTAATTTCAGTGATCATAGTCCAGTACAGAGTTCAAACCTAAAACCTCTTTTATTATGTGAGCTTTTATTTTCTAATATATTCTTTAATATATTTTATTGAAAACCATGATTTCAAGGTCATTATTGTAGCATCAGAAAACCAGTCTTCAGCAGTGCACAGAAAACATGCAACTAAATTAAACTGTAAAATAAGTGAAACCGAATCACTATGAAGGGCAGAAAACGGCTGTGCTCTACTTTGGTGCCAAAGTGGGTAGAGGAGTGAATCATAGAATGGCGTGGGTTGGAAGGGACCTCAAAGATCATGTTGTTCCAACACCCCTCCTATAGGCAGGGTTGCCATCCACTAAATGAGGCACCAGCTCAGGCTGCCCAGGGCCTCATCCAACCTGGACTTGAACATCTCCAGGGATTGGACATCCAAATCAGTTCTCTTTCAGCTCAAAAACAAGGAGATATTTGAGGTGGGGGAAGGCAAGAAGTTTTCTGTTCTTTGAGGGATCCAGACTAGGTGTTTGGAATTGAAATATTTAGTTAGAGATATTTTTCCAGAAAAAATGCAAATTTGAGACTGGATTCACTTGGGAGAGACAGGACTTTACTGCAGAGAAGCAATCCAGGGGCCTGATGGTAATGGTGCTTGAGCTGGAGACAGTCCCCTGACCACCAGCCTGGACACTGCTGTATCCCCCAGCCGATGTATAGGGGACATGTTTCACATACCCAGCTCCGAGTTCCCACAGTAGACTTGACCCTGCATTTTCCACCAGCTCACAGAGAACTTAAAGCAACCCCCATGGCTCAGGAGAAGCCACCCAGAACTGAAGGCAGGTTGGATCCTGCTTGTCTTCTCCCTGGTATGGATGCTAAAGTGGTTGATTTCCATTGGAATTCATTTTTCTGAGACTTCTCCCTTGCTTCAACACCTTGTTGAAATTGGCCGAGTGCTCTGCCACATACTATTGCAAAATCCTGAGTTACTCTTTGATAAACATAAGTGCTTGGTGTATGTTTTAAAATTTTTCTTCTTTAAACCTTTTTTTTCCCCTGCTGCTTGTAGTTTAAAGGAGAACTGTGTGCTGCAGGCAGGTGAGTGCTGCCAGGGTGAGAAAGTTTCTTGCAGTATTCCTTTCCTCTTAAACACAGAAACTTCTGAAGGACGTTTTTTTCTGCAGAGCTCCCTGCTCAGAGATCGGAATTAAATCCAGGAAATATAAATAAATAAAGCCTAAAGATCATCCCACTAGAAAGAAATGAAAACAAAAGCGTGCTATAGCCACAGAAAATGCAAAAGACTGAAATAATTCCTCACTGCTGTGGATGCCAGGTTATGCTGCAAGGGGATGGGTTTGGCTCTGAACCTGAACTGCCAGCTCGCAGCCTCCTGGGGCTTGGGGCTGTTGCAGTGGTTCAGCGTTGCTGCAAACTGCTCCTTCTGGGAACTGCGCCTTCCTCCGCTGAGTAACTCTGCAGCAGTGCAATACTAGATTTAATCAATTCAGGTATCCTAAAATACTTCCATGCCCAGCAGGAACATCACTGCACAGACCCAGAGATCAAGCAAATGCGTGCTCAGTCCCCATTCAGAAAGCTGACATTCCTTTAGGACAATGGAAGGCAGGGAGCAGAAGGAAGAGGAAAGAATGAAAATACTACATCAGGCTCTTCCATTTTGTGAGGTGATAAAACTTTGAGGAGCTTTTTTTTTTTTTTCTTTTTTTTTTTTTTTCTTAATACTCCTAATCTCTATTTCAATTTTGGCAAACAACAGTCTTAGATATGAGGTCACTTAAAGTTACTGCTATGTTTGTCTCAGAAAGACAATAGAGCAATAAAATCAGTGAATGCAGAAGTTTTATGGGTATCACATCAACAACAATTTCCTTCATTTCTCATGGTGCAACTGAGAATGAGAACTTTCCTATAAATGAGATGTACTTAGTGAAGCATGAGACATCCTTACAAGAATCCCATCATAATACTAATATTCAAAAAAATGTAGATCTTCAACTTACAGTGGAGCACCTCCAGCTGGCTCAACATTTTGCTTTCTGCTTGTGAATAGATGCACTTGGGACTAGGCTGTCTGGGGCCCTGGGCAGCTAGATCTGGTGGGGGCAGCCCTGCCATGACAGTGGGGTTGGAACTGGGTGGGCTTGAAGGTCCCTTCCACCCCAACCACTCTGTGATTCTATTACATCAGTAACTTGATATTTGTGACCATTATAGAAGTCAGAGCTAACAGCTAACAAAGTTTTCAAATACATAACTTTACATGAAAGTACTGTAAAGGAATTATTTTTGATAATCCCACTGAACAGGGAAGATAGTGCTTTTAGCCTCCCAATAACACCTAAGTAGCAGGATCTCCCAACAGGATGACCTCTGCAGCAGCATCTGAAACATTCTCAAATACAAAAGCATTTTTTTGTGTTTTTATAATAATACTGTCAATATAATATTTGCATCCATTAAAAAAATTTCTTGTAACCCCACTTCAGAGTAATCACTGTCTTGTTAGCTGTATGAAAGCACACTCTGCTGAGGAGCTTGTGGCCCAAGAGCCATACAAGGAGTGGCAATGAACAACTCCTTGGCACTACTGAAAGTGAAAAATTCAAAGCTGGAAAAATGTAGTTAATGTTATGACCGTGAACTGAGCTGCCATTATTGTAGCTGCTATATTTTACACAAAGGCATACAGGACATTGAGGTACGTACTTCAATTTCTGGTGTGTGAAGTCAAATGTCATTCACAAATTCATCCCACAAATATCTTCAGTGGAGGGGCAATAATTTGCACTAATCCATGGGAAACCCAATCAGAGTTCATTAATTCTGCAATTTAGCGAGGAGAGGGCAGCTTTAGCATGAAAGAGCAGAACTCAGTTGGAATAACGTCACTATAGTTTGGCTTCAGGACACAAAATGGTATTGACCAACTTTTGCTGCTAGTGCTTAGCAGAAGAATGAAACCTAAATGAATTAAGGCACCGTAACAACAAACGCTCTTACCAAAAACAGTTTGTACGCTGGATTTTCAGGACTGTGCTCAGTTCATCATTCAAGGCAGTGCTTGGCATCACTGCAATTGTAGTCTGGGCTGCTGAATCAGCCCTGCATCCTGTGCTGTTACAGACCTTCTGCATGGTTTGGGGCAGGTTATTTCCTCTGCCATCTCTTGCCTGTCTTATCTGTTTAGCTCAGTAAATCTCCAGGACAGAATTTCTCACACAATGTGCCTGGTGGGTGAAAGCCCAACTGAATTCTGGCTCAGCTGCAGCCCCCGTGCATTGCTACAGTGCAGATGATAATGCTCCCTCTTAGCACAGGCATGGATGCAGCAGAACCAAAGGCTCGGTAACAGGATCTCCCTCTAAAGCATCTGCTCTAAAAATCTCAGAGATGGGCGAACTGCCAATTTGCAATTTATTAAGATTAGCAAGTATGAAGTTTGGAAGAATATTTATTAATGACGTGCTATTGCAGATCTAGGTCATGTTTAAGTGGGATTATTCAACTCCATAGATGCTGGGTTGGTGGGTTTTTGTGGGGGTTTTTTGGTGATGGCAGGATTGTTTGGTATTTTTTTTGTCTTCTTTTTCCTTTTCCCTGGAAATCTGTGCAGACAAAGCTGTATGCTTCAGGATAGAAACGTCAAGTTCAGCCCGTCCACTTTCCAGCCAGAAGTGGCAGCTGCTTGGGAACATGAGGTGTAGGAAAGCAGAAACAGAAACTGCATTTCTAGCTGCTTCCATTTTAAACATCACCTGTAAAATAAAACTCAAACCAAGGCAAGTTTGTGCCTTTGCAGGCAGGGTTTGTAAGTCTTGACCTTTCTCAGTGTTACCTCTAAAATTTCCCAGATAAGCAAAATTGACAAAGATGGCAGCAGTTGGAAGCAGCTCCGCGTGCTCAGGTAGCCCCTGGCAGCGTGGCTGTGCACCACTCAGCATCCAGAGTTACATTTGTAATTGGAAAAAAGTGAGACGAATTTACTACATTCAATTCATACATATTATTTTTCTAGATTGAGACTCCCTTTTATTTTTAATGCAGATGCAGCTGTATAAAGTTTGTATCTATCATTTCTTATCGTCAGTTTCTAGAGGGGCTGCACAGTTCACTGCATCCAAGCTGAGCTTATTTCAGGGCACCCTGTGCATTCAGATTTTTGCTTAAGGTATCTTCCCATCTCGATTAGAGCACAAAGCCTGGTCTGTCCGAGAAAACACTGACAGTCCCACGGAAGAAAGCAGCCCCTTCCCCGCCGACGGATGTACCGTGATGGCAATCTCCCGAGCCAGCAAACACCAGGCTGTCTCACCGCGCGGGGAGGAAGTCTGGGGGTACCGGGGCACGGCTGGCCCCGGGTTAGCGCAGCTCCCGGCTCTGCAGCAGCCGTGCTCCACCCTGGGTGCCGGGGCAGCCCGCGAGCAGCTCCCACCGGGCGCGCGTAGGGCCGTTCGCGGAGCTCTGAGTCACGCGAACCAAGCGCTCCGCTGATGCGGCTATTAGGATGCCTGATAAATATTTATAGCCCCTCACCGGGGAGCTGATTGACAGCACGGGGGCAATCCCTACCGGCAGCCGCAGGCAGCCGCCTCGGGGACAGGAGCCACGGGGAGGGGTTTGGTACCCGAGGGGTCCCCACGCTGGGGGCTGTGCGCAGCCCGGGGACGGCCCTCCATCCCCCGGCGGGACGAGCGGCCCCGGCCCGGCACCCTCCGCGGGGCGGGGTGGGCGCTGACGCAGTGACTGCGGTCCCGGGAAGAGCTGCGAAACAGGGCTGCCTGCAGGTGAACTGAAAGTCGTCGGGGGGAAGGGGAAGAGAGAGGGAGGAGGAGGAAGAGGAGGAAGCGGCGCGCAGCCCGCCCTGCGCGTTGCAGCTGGCGACCGAGGGCTCCGCGCAGCTCCGCGCAGCCTCCGCCTCTCTGCGGCCGCCGCTCCGCTCCCTCCGCCCCGCTGCAGCGCGGCGCCGAGCGCGCCCCAAAGTTTGCTCCCCCCGGGGAGGGGTGACCTTGGGGCAGGTGGTGCGCAGCGGGGCGGGCGCTGCAGAGCCGAACCTCCGGGGCGGCACCGAACCCCCGGCGGCACCGCCGCTTCCCGGGAGCGGCCGCCGAACTCGGTGAGCGCGGAGCAGCACCCCGGGAGCGGAGCGGCGCCGAGGGGGTTGGGGCGGCCCCCCGCGGGTGGGCTCCGGAGGTCGGTGCCGGCGGTTCCGCAGCGCTGCATTCCTCGGCCGGTCCTGCTGCCTCTCGTGTCCCTGCGTGGCTTCTGCCTGTGAGTAAACTTATCACTGTGTCCAACTTCCAAGTTACTTGTTTGTAAGCGCGGAGTACGGTAAAAATGATTTTTCCTCCACTAACGTTGATGATGAGGAAGGCTGTGTTGCGTGCATTGACTGCGGTTGGAAGATGTTTGCAATGGAATTACCGTGCTCTTTGGAGGAGTGGGGGGAAAAATCATTTAGGACTGTGTGATGTGAGTTGGAAGCGTTCGCTTTGTGCCCTATGGACAGAAATCTCCACTCCTTGAGTAAGGGCTCTCAATCCCAAGGTGCTGCCCAGCACATAGGTACTGCGTGAGCAGGGCAGGAGGATGCTCGGGGTGCTCTGTGTGTGTGTGTGTGTGCCCTGGGATAGGATCTAGTGACAGCCGAGGGCCAACTTTCTGCTGCACACAGAGTCAAAGCAAAACTACCGTGAACTTTGAGAATAGCACAATTTGACTTGTCTCTGCTTGGCAAAGTTCAGTGCTGCATGCAGTACAGGCGGGTATGGTGACGTAAGGTTCTCCGAGTGTCTTAGCATCGTGGTTAATGCTTTATTTTTGTGCTGTCATTTAAGAATCAGTGTTTGTTATTCGTTTTCATTTTCTTGGACTTTCTGTGTCCTGATGGTTTTAGAATAGATGCCCGGAGCTCTGCGGATGAGCACTGTGTGCTGCCTGGGGAAGTCGACAGCGGGTGGCTCACACGGTTTGTGCTCAGAGGGGCTGCGTGGATGGAGCTGCTGCTCATTGTTGTGAAAGCTTGGTTGGACTCTTAGGTGGAATGTTGCGTAATAGCAAGCATTAAGGCGTAAACATGGACAGCTTTAATAAGCTGACTTTCTGCGAATCAGGGGTGGGAATCAAAGCTCTGCTTATTTATTTATTTTTCTTCTGACCTTGCGAACCGTGAGGGTGCAGTGTGCAGAAGAATGTATCATCTGCCTCTAAGAATTAAATTTTTATATGGTGACCAAGCTAGAAAATCTCTGACTAAATATAACAACTTTTTTTTCTCCTCTTAGCTCTAGGCTTACCGAGAAATATAATCTAATCTCACATTCCTAAAGTAGGCTTTGATAGCAGCCGAACTAATGCACGCAGGGAGCCCTATGCACGTAGCTGGTCCTGCTGTACTCACACTGTGCAGGGCGCAGTGCTCACAGCGCACAGCTCCTGCAGCCAGAAGCTCTGACCCCGTATTGTGCAGACCTGGAGCTCTGATTGATGTGCATCTTTTACACCAAGTCACAGTTCAGGTTTGTGGGTTTTACGCAGCCTTTCTCCACAGATCATTGCAAAGTTACAGGAGGTGGATCAGTACTGAGCATTTTTTTGTGCTCCTGTGCCTGAAATGATCAGCTTTTTTTTTCCTTTTCCTTTTTTTTTTCTCTCTCCTTGTTCTGCAGATGAGTTACTCTAAAACTATTTTGACAGTTTACTATAACTTAGATGGGCTATGTTTTCTGAAGCATTCAACATACAACAATAAAACTGCCATTGGAGAAAACTACCGTATTTAGTTACTTTTTTTCCAGAATGTCTTCCCCTCCCCAGCCCAGAAAGCATTGCTTTTGTATTCAGTCATCTTTTTCTTTTCCTGACAACGGATAGATGGCAAGTTAGCAATTCAGAACATCTATTTACTTTTGCTATGTGAAATAGCAATTTCCTGTTTATTGCTTTGGGATAAATTACAGTGCTGTTATGCCATACGTGTAGCTTTGGTTTAAGCGATTGGAAGAGGTGGGAAAAGTTAGCCTTTTTTTTTTTTTTCTTTCTCTCTTTTTTTTCTTTTTTTTCTTTCTTTTTTTTTCCTTGATTCCTAAGAAACCACTGCTCTGGTATGGCAGAATTGTTTCTCAAGAGAATACATTCATTTCTCTTCATTGAAGATTAAAGTTTGGCAGTTCTCAAGTGCAGGCTCTTGTGTAATAGCTTCTGTTGGGGCGGTGGCTTTGCTGGGGCAACGATGACGTCCAGGCTGCTGTTGGTAACAGTTTGGATTTTGTAAGGTTGCCCTTAATTGAACAGCTCTCTTGTGTTTGACATTTGCCATGACCTCTTGCTGTAAGGCAAAGGAGGCAGTTAATGATTTTGAAGCTTGTCTTTCACTCAGTGGAAAATGAGGATGTTCAGTTCTCAGTCTTGTTCTTACTCCTAGCTAATGTGGAATTTTCATATACATACACATATGTAGGATACTCTATTGCATCCCTATGGCAGTTGATACTTTTACATATGTATGGAAAAATTTAGCCACGTACCGACAGCTGAAGTATTTTCAGATTGTTTTATAGATCCAATAGTCTATAAAATCAGCAAGTCTTATCTTTAAATTGTTGTCTTGATTCATCAGTGCTTGCAGATGGCTACTGAAAGTTATTACAGACAGTGAACAGGAAGCAGTCTGGAGGTGGCAAACATGGCTCTGGGGATGGAAAGCACAGGAAAGCAAGAAGCAGAGGATACAAAACAAGGTGAAGTGGGAGTAAATAAGAAATAACTGGGAAAGTGGGATGGAAGTGATGCGAGTGGGCAGGGAAAGGGGAAAAATGGGGACTTTCTGTCTGGCTTGGCTCATCACATCAAATTGTGCTGGTCACGTGGTTGACGTCATGGTTGTGGTGGGCAGAAGCTCAAGCCTGTAGAGACGACCCAGTTTAGTTATCTTAGTTCAGTCCTGATTGATACATCTCGTGCGCTGCTCAGTCATGGTCTCTTCTGCTAGGACGACCTGTGTGGCTGCTTTGCCATGGTACCTCTACGTATTTGCTCCCTGACAGTTATACTGAAATTGCTGGCTTGAACTTTCAAAGAGCTGTTGCTGGTAACTGCTTTCCTTCGCAAACAGCCAAATTGCTGACTCGGTGGTGAAGGCCTTCCCAGCCCATTATAGGCATGTGGGCCTTTGTGCTTCTTTCTAGACATCATTTTCCAGCAAGCATTACTGTTTTTTTTTTGTTTTTTTTTTTTTTGCAGAATGAAAGAAACAAATAGCTTTTTCTTGAATGTGTTATACTGTGGTGCAAAAGAGCATTTTTGTGTCGTACCAGATGTCTAAACCCTACAGACTGAAAAAAATGTCTTCATGAGTCATCTGATGGAGACTCGCACAGATGCTTGACATTAAGATGCATGAAACTTACATACATAGTTTATATATGCAGAAGTACTCCCATTTTTTTCTCAACAGCTGAACAGTAGTTTTTCTTCACCTAACCTTGAATGTTTTGCCTTAGAATTCATTAACTAATGGAAGAATAGTTTTCCAAGCCAGCATGAAATGAATTAACTCCAAACTTTATATAAAGATTCAAGGAAAATACAGAGATTTTCACTGCTGCCACTCAGGCAAACTGCCAGATCTCTATGTAATAATATTATTTTTGCCAGAATTGTGGGTAATGCCAGGAGAAGTATCAGATTCTGTGGAATGGACAGAGTGGAATGGGACAGAGCAATGTAAAAGTTTGCTTGATGGTAAAGGCTTGCTTTTCTGAACGGGTTATTTAAATGTTCTGTTATGCCTTTTACCTCCTTTAACTTTCCATTGAATACATCTTGGGAAATGCTTCACTGACCATTGGAGTATCTGGGAATTGCCCGATACACTTTGTGCAATTTAATGGTAAGTATGTAAAATCTCATGACCTCTGAGTATGTTTTTTCATACATTTGTTACTATATAGTTCAGATCATTTCTATCTCTTTCTTCCTCCTGTAGTATCCTTAATCTTTTTTACTTTAGTCCTCAAAGTACCCTATTCTTAAAGCGCATTTATTTATTTTGCTTTTTTACTTTCAAGAAGATAGATTTACATCAGATTCAATTAGGAGATGTTTACGTTAATTAGGAGATGCAGGCCAGCCTGTTACTTTTCCATATCCTTTCTTTGAGCAGGGAGAGACAAGAAATTGTTTCCCTCTAGAAGTGGTGACTTTGGCTGAGGGAGTGGTTGATGTGGACAGGGACCCCTGGGTCACTGTGGCCCACCCCGCTCCAGCAGGGACGCCCAGAGCAGGGTCCCCAGGCCTGTGTCCAGGCAGCTTCTGCAGGTCTCCAAGGAGGAGACTCCATGGCCTCTGGGCAGCCTTTGCTGGTGCTCAGTGAGGATTGCAAAAAATATGTGGGTTTCTGGAGCAGTCATTGCAAGCTTTGTGACTGTGGATGGCTATTTGATGAAAGACTCAACTTTAGCAAATGCACCTCTGTGCTGCTCAAACTCCCCAAAGTTGGTGTTTCACTCCTCAGCTTGCCTACCTGTTGCTTACCTTTCATTCAGTTTTCTTGTGATCTGTATCCACAAAGAGGGTTTCAGTGCTCCTTGTGCTCGTAATCATTTATTTTTGCAAGGACTGAGCAGGAGGCCCCTGCAGAGACATTAGCAGTGCCAGGTTGTGTGGTGAGGAGCATGAGGTGCCTGAGGCTCTCCTCTCTGTAAAAGAGTAAAAAAGAGCAGCAAGAAAAAGCTGAAGCAAGGACGTTTGGGGGCCAGGAGCTTGCTTGTACAACCTTTTTTTTCCTCTTAGGGACGTGATGCCACAAGTAAATGTAGTACCACTCTCCTACTGTATGTTCATCCTCCTGGCTATTGGATGCCTTAGCTCTGGAAGAATGCAAATTAGTCTTGTCTGATTTAGGATGTAAGTTGTCCAAAACTCCTAACATACATAGAATCGTCAAGGTTGGAAAAGACCACTAAGGTCATCTGGTCCAGTCATCAACCCATCGCAACCGTGCCCACTGAACCATGCACGCCTCCTCCTCCTTTTCTCTGCAGATGTGATATTAGGGCAGTCCCAGCTCATGCCTGTGTGTGCTCCCTCTCTGTCCTCATGTCTGATATACAGTTCGAACAGTGGAAGTCCCAAGTCTCAGAAGAGATCAGCAAGGGAACAAAAAAAATAACATGCATTTACGTATTCATTTTCAATATGTGATGTGTTCTTAGAATTTCAAAAAACTTGGCAGGTTGTGAAATTAGCTGCTGCATAACCAACATTGCTGCCCAATTCTGTGCTAACCTTAACCTTGAAATTTACTGAAGCTTTATTGCATAAATGAGAAGTCTTACTGCATAACTCAAGTGTAATGTACAGCATAATATGCAAGAATGTTTATAATTAGGCATTTATTAATTGTTTTAGAATCTAATTGTGTATAGCTTTTTGTCCTTGGAAGGTTATTCAAAGTGAAGTGCAGCCGTGTTTTATTTTTCTCATCACTGATGTACTATTTATTGATTTAAGAAAATTTTCTTGCAAAAGTATCTAAAATAACAGAAACAGTAATCCTGTGGAAGTAGAACCTTCTAGGAGCATATTGGAGTCAGCATTGTGTTGCTGCTGGGTATTGGGATGGCAGTGGGCAAAACTACAGTGTCCTCTTGGGGCAATGTGAAACAGACCACGTCCTGTCAAGAGAGTTGGGAGGGGATATTGCTTTGGTAACAACAAATCCTACCTTGGAAACTGCACTCTGTCCAGCAAGAGCCTAAATTCTGATGCTAGGAAATGGTTTCTGTCCTTTATTGCTTTGAATATACATGGAGGTTGCTTGGAAATGTTTGCTGGAAAAGCTTTTGTAGAATTACCCATCTTCACTTTGAAATCCACAAGGATGGATTAGATGTGTTCGTTTACTTAGTCATGGAGTATGCAATTAGCGCTCTGGCTGGATATTTATTATGTATCTGGTGAGGAAGTGCTTTCTGCTGTTATTTTTATTCTAATAAACAATGCTTTAATATGGATAATCCTCTTTTAACATTAATTGGAACATAGAGCTAATGCTTACACATCTTCAATTTGAAACTGATGGGATAGCTGTACTACACTGCTGCAGTATCAGCAAAGCAAAACTGGAGGGAAGTGTGAAGGAACTGCACGTTGTAAGCATGAAAGTATGGTTTTTGTACTTTGTCCAGTCACATTTCCAGTTTCATACGTGGTGATATAGTCATTATAAAGGCTTTAATTGGCAAAGAGCTTGCCAGCCTGCCTTTGCCAGCTCTGCTGAAATCCTGGCCAAACTTCTCAAGAGTGTGCAGTAATCTGCAGTTGGCTGAGAGTGGCGGATATAAATAGATGATATGGTGCTGAATTACAATTGATTATTGAAATTCAGCTAGTATGTAATAGATAGCCATAAAAAGGCAACATTGTTTCCCTAATATGGGGCTTGAAATGAATGCAGTCTTTTTTTTTTTTAATTTAGCAAAGTTAATGTTTATCACAAAGTCATAAAATCTAGCCTATATTTTTGTGATTCTTTGCAAACAAAAATCTTTTTCTGTTCTTAATAAGAAAAGAGTTGTGGTCTGATATCTGGGTGGCTTCCAGTAGGAACAGTTCATTATTTTATTTCGGGCCAGGCAAAACTGGATGAAGACAAAGTGCATTTTATATATAAATTGCTTTTCAAGCATTTTTCTTCAGAAACCATGCAGGAAAACAACAGTATTCAGCAGATGCTCTTCTCAAAATTATTTGCTTTACCTCCTCATATTTTGGGTTAATTGGAACATGAAAAAAAAGCTAACAAAATTAGTAAAATACAAAGTGTTATCCATGGAATCAGTGTTTTTATTAATCTGTTCTTAGTTCCATAATATTATTTTTTAGAAGCTAAAATAATATGGAGGTCCAATTACATGGGAAGGATTTTTGGGTTTCTTCAACCCATATGGTTGGTGTGTGCTTTAGCGTTAGATCTTGCCTTTGTTGTTTGTCACCTAATGGGAGGTTTTGCAATTGGCTTTCAGGAGAAGAGAGCCAGGCCCTTAGCTGGGCATTCCACTCAGGTGCTGGGGATGTCCCATTTGGGAACAGTTGAGCCAAAATGCCACTTCCTGGGACAGGAGAGCAGAGAGTGAGGAAATGCTGCATGTAGGGCTGTGCCTGATATCCTCTCTGGCGTTTAGAATCTGCGGCACTGCCAAGTAATGGGTGTATGAGAAGTTCAAAGTCTGTCGCTTGCAAAGCATTATGTGAGGCAGACACCGGGAGCTGGCACTGAGGCTTTGTCTCGCTTTGTGCTGTGTGCCTGGAAAAGCCAACATTGATTTGTTGAGTCACTTCTGCTCCTTTGCAGTGTGGGACCTGATTACAGGCAGTTCAGGTCACCTTAGGTCAAAGACAAGCAGGTTACTGGAAGCCATTTTAGTCATTTTTAAGTCAACTTGAATCTTGCTGCACTCAAACCAGCAGTTCTTCTGTCGTAGGTGCTGCGGAGCCGTGGTTTGGGGAATTATTACTTGTCGGCTCCCAGTGAGCACTGGCAGCTTGGGCAGCACAGTACATGGTGAAAGTATCTGCTGTTCTATCATGGGGGCAGGAAAGCACAGAGCCATTGCTTTTCTTAGTTTGATAGCAATGGACTGGTGAGTGTCTGCCACTGAGCTTGCATTTGGCCTCTGGCTGTGCAGTCTGCAGCTTCATCTGCCATACTGTGAAGTTTCTCACTGCTGCCATTTTCAGTAGCGTATTATGATGAATACATCAGCAGTCAGCATGCTAATATGCAGTGTTATCTATCCTCAAGCAGGTAAATGACAGAGCTGCTGAAAAGCCGGGGGTTGCACACTGCTCTGTGTCTGAGGCTGAGGGATGGAGATCGGATGCTGGGATGAAAACTTGGGCTACACCAAATGCTGCATGGCCAGCAGGGTGAGGGGGGTGATCCTGCCCCTCTGAGGCCTCACCTGGAGTTCTGCGTCCAGATGTGGAGTCCTCAGTACAGGAGAAATGTGGGCCTGTTGGAACGCGTCCAGAGGAGGGCCACAAAAATGCTCCCAGGGATGGAACACCTCTCCTACAAGAACAGGCTGAGAGAGCTGGGGCTGTGCAGCCTGGAGAAGAGAAGGCTCCAGGGAGACCTGAGAGTGGCCTGTCAGTATGTAAAGGGGGGCTGTAAGAAAGAAGGGGACAGCCTCTTTAGCAGGGTTGGCTGTGATATGACAACGGGAAACAGTTTCAGACTATAAGGGGGGAGAATTAGATTGGATATAAGGAAAAAGTCTTTTACAGTGAGCGTGGTGAGACGCTGGCACAGGGTGCCCAGAGAGGTGGTCGATGCCCCATCCCTGAGTACACTCAAGGTCAGGCTGGATGGGGCTCTGGGTACCCTGATGTAGGTGTCCCTGTTCATGCAGAGGAGTTGGACCAGATGACCTTTAAGGGGTCCCTTCCAACTCAAATGATTCTATGATTCCATTAAATGAGTTAAGATATGAGATTCTTCCTTTTGATGTTTGTTTTAATGTTAACCGAGCACTGTGTGCAATGGATTTGTTTGTCTGGAACTGTCTTGTTTCAGCAACCCGTGGCAGTTTGTTAGCTTCTGATATGGTAATTTTTGAAATTGCAGTGTGACATCTAATTGTTTCCAAATGATGCAGGGTACACGTTAATTCCGTTTTAATGTTGTTTTAATTTGAAAAGTGTTTCCTCTGCAGTTGTCTGACAGAAGTCACTGTCCCTTTCTTGGTTACTTGTAGGTACAGCTTTATTGGGAGGTCAGCTTTTTAGCATTATTATTAACTGATTTCAAGGTGCTGTCTGGTTTACGCTGGGTGTTTAAGAAGAAAAGTTGCAGCCGAGCGGTTGCTTGGGCAGATGCTGAGTTCCTATAACTTACTGTACTTCTGTAATTTCATAACGTTTGTAACCAGCTCTTTCATGGGATTCTCGTTATGGTCTCTGGCGCAGCGCTGGGTCTCTGGATTGCTCAGTAAAGTGCAGACCTCTGAATGCTTTATATCATTCACAATGAATCAGACCATTCACTCGCATCCAGCGCAGCGATGGATCGCTTTAAATTTCCTTGCTTAGGAAGGAGCAAATCGGGCTCGCGTTTGTGGGAGGAGGAGAAGCGGCAGATGGAAAATAAATGGGGGCACGGGATGTGTGGCCCAGGTGGGGGGCAGCACCCGTTGCCCCCGCGGGAGCACGGGATTGGTGCGGGGGGCTCCGCTGCCGCCGCTGCTCTCCGCCTGCAGCCACGGGAGGGAGCTCCGCGCTGGGAGCGGGGCGGTCCCCGCGGGGTTCGGCTCGGGCTGTGCTCAGAGGACGGGATGTGCGCTGTGCAGAACGGCTGTGGCTGTGCTCCCTTCTCTGCAGCGCCTTGTTTCTCGGGGCGCTGGAATCAATGCTGTTCTGTGCATCCGACGGGCTGAAAGGTTACGCGAGGCATTGTGTGCCGGGCAGAACAAGAGGCTCTTTTCACGCGGCGCGTCGCTGGGGTTGCCGGCAACTTTTAGTGAATGAGGAAATGTTACTTTTTCTTCCTAGCTTTATTTTCGTGGTTGACATTTCGAAATTTCTGAACAAACATCTGTAAAGGGCACTGAGGAAGCAGAAGATTATTAAGATGCGAAGATATGAAGTAGAGTGATGTAAATACTTCAAACACTGCTCTCATTGATCCTTTCCCTTCTTTAGTAGATTGTGCCAGACAATCCAGAATGGAAATAAATTTTCCTACACTGTTCCCCACACCCCAGATAAGTGGGGATTTGTTTTGTTTTGCTCTCTTCTGCAAAGAGGAGCTCAGTAAAGGTACTCCTTTATCCTCAAGAATGCTAAAGAACAGCAGAGACATAGCATGATACAATCAATCAATCGTAGAAGACACCTTTAGAATTCATCTGGTCCAACTCCCCTGAAATGAACAGGAACACCTACACAAGATCAGGTGTTCAGAGCCCCATCCAGCCTGACCTGGACATCTCCAAGGACAGGTCTTTCACACCACCTGTGGTCAGCCTGTTCCAGTACCTCACCACCTTTATTGTAAAAAAGAATTTCTTCCTTATGTCCAATCTAGATCTCCCCTCTTTTAAGTTTGAAACCATTTCCCCTTGTCCTATCGCCCTGCTCACAGGTGAGGTGTTCCATCCCTGGGATCGTTTTTGTGGCCCCCTCTGGACATGCTCCAATAGGTCAATGTCTCTCCTGTACTGAGGACTCCACATCTGGATGTAGTACTCCAGGATACTGTTGGCTTTCTGGGCTGTGAGGGCACATTGCTGGCTCATGTCCAGTTAAACCACGTAAACCACACTAATACACTAATTTAGAGTAGCTTCATAGCTTATCTGATTGTTGAAAACAGTGGTTGGAAACAGTGGTGTGGTGTTATTTTTTTTTTTTTTTTCCAGATCTCTGATTTCCAGGCACCACAGGCAAAAGCAGATGTTCTCATGCACACCACACCAGTGTGTGGATGTGACCTGTGCATCTGTCTGTGTTTCTGTGCTGTTGGGCCCCTTGGCTTGTCCCTGAAAAGATGCCATAGGTGCCAAGGTGTGCAAGGAGCAGCGTGTGGATGCCTTCCTGGATCCACAAGTGAAGTCATTCTGCTTTACTCTTCCACTGGAGAAATTTGTTTCAGGCAGAAGGAATCATAGAATCACTGAGGTTGAAAAAGACCTGGATGATCTTAGGATCATCCAGTCCAACCGTCCACCTATTACCAATATTTCCTACTAACCCATGTCCTTTGGTACATCTAAGCATGTGTTTTTGCTGAGGAGAGTTGAAAAATTTCAGATCTGATTGTGCTTTTGCATTAAATAGATGACTTCTGGTGTTTCTGTTTCTTTGCCTTTCATCTGCTGCTTTGTTTTATTTCTGTCTTTCCCCACCTCATTGCTGCTGTTTGTCCTATGAGAAGCTCTCTAGCCCTTGCAATCCTCAATGGGTAGCTCTTGGCATGCTCTGCATCTTCTGTTGCTGCCGGCATCACCTCTTGCTCATGAATGTGGGGAAATGGGCTCTTTCCAATCTGCAGCATCCTATTTAGTTGAATTATTTAAATTTTACATAGTTTAATGTGATGTAATTCTTCCCCCAGCAGAATCCCCTTCTCAGGGAAGAAAGCCCATCTCAGTGCTGGAAGAAGATTGGGAGGTGTTGGCCAGGATGCATGGGGGGCTTATAATCTCTAGAATTCAGAAATAACAATTTCTACTGTCCTTTTGCAGTTCATTGATATACTGAAAAACCAACATCACAAGAATATTTTAGTTTCCCAGTTTTCCTATTTGAAACGAAACTTCCGTTCGCTACCCATATTGTTGTTGACCACCTCAAGAAGTTGTATGGCCTGAGCACCTATGAGGTTATAAGAATCTCTGTTCCCTACCGAAGGGCTCGTGTGTATCAAAAATAACTTGAAAAATATTTGAAGGGGAAAAAGCTTCTGGATGCCACGTGAAGTTGAAGATGAGTATCTTAGAGGGGAATCAGATATGCAGTAATAGAAAATGTACACTATAGATTGAAAATGCGGCAATGTATGCTTTCTAAATGAATAATTTAATTTTAAAAATGACAGTGGAGATTCAGAATAAAGAATTTAACTCAATCTTATTGTGAGACTTATTGTCTTTGTAGTTTTTAAGCTCCAGCACTGGGAGCCCTGTAATATGAGAATTTTACTTGTTTAAGAAATATTTTCCTCTAATGGAGAAATCTTTGAAATATGTATTTGGTGAATATACTGAACGTGAAAGGAACTAAGCTGATATTGTAAGAAACAGTAGTCTTCCAAGTCAAACTCCTTCTGTGCATAAAGGGATAGTTTATGTCATTTTAATACTTGGTATTTGTGATGATCAGTGTTCCTTGCATAAAGGGATGTGCGAATAGCATCAACTAATAACACACACCTGTGATTGTCACTTTTATTTTTCTTTAAACCTAATGAGAGTTATCACTTAGCCAGGCTGAAATTAAATTAATTCTATGAACTAATTAAAAAAAAAATAAAAAATCCTGGAAGAACTGCAGACTGAAGATAAGGTTGGGAGTGCAGCATTCTGTTGTGATACAAAACATGGGAAAGCTGAGCCACTTCAATAAATACCCTTGAATCTTCACTTGGCATTGTGTTCCTTGAAAGCTTGTGAGGAATGTGTGACACACTTTTGCACAAGTGCTTCACCAGAGCTTTCAAACCTAGCAGAGGCAGTCTGAGCCACTGGGGGTGGCTGGCTGTGTTGTGGCCATGGTGGTTGGCTGGTGGTGGTGGTGGTTGTGGTGTATATGTGTATTGTTGGTGGTGATTTTGTTGTTGTTACTCTGGACCCCTTATTTAAAATGCTAAAGATCTCCACGTCTGAACAGTAAATGCTGATGACTGACCTCATAATCCCTCACTCTAATATTTCATTATTACATTCCTTTCTTATCTTTAATTTCACAAAGTGCTGTCTTGGCAAAGAAGGGAGTTTGTGAAAGTTTGTAAACAGAATCTGTGTGTGTGCGTGTCTGTATGTATATGCATGGAGCTAGATGGATGCATATGGATTTGTGTTAGAAATTACAATCGTGTTGACCCTTTATCTACAAATTTCTTTTGGACTAGCAGCATTACTCCTTTGGAGACCATAGCTATCAAACAAAGAACAATATTTTGAGGGGGCAGAAACCTTTTTTTAGGAACTAGGTTAACCATAGTGAGGCTCTAAAAGAACTAAACCAATTGTTCAACCTACATCAGTTTCCTCATATAGCCTCCCTCGAGAGCTTGCTGCCTGCAGCACCTTCCAGCCCAAAGTTATCTGTTCCTTCCTTGCTGTGGGTAGCATGGGATCTTGTGGGAGTCACCAGAGAGTAAGTCAAGGTCCCCAAAGTCACCTTGCAGAAGGTGGCTTCCCGCCATGTGAAGCTAAATAAATATAAATCCCACTGCAGGACAGCAAATAGATAGCTCACCTCATGCAATGCTCAATATCACTACTTTAAGGTTGAAACCAAGTTCATGTTTATTTCTTTCAGTGTTTCATATTTAAAAATGAAGAGTGATTATCTGTAGCGGCTCAGTAAATAAATTGCTTTTTTTCCTCTTCAGAAATGCTTTTCCCCTGGAGTATTCAGTGGCAATAGCAGTAAAAAGCAGTCGCTATGCTTGTGTTCAGAGAGTGTGCTCTCTCTTGTGGCCCTGCTCTTTCAGTGAACTTTTATCTTGCTAAAATGAATATTTTACGATTAACAACACTTGGTCACATCTGGTACTTCTCGAAAATGGTTGCATTTCCAAGAATAGCATGCAAACATGAAACCAGAATCACAAGCAGATGTTTGCTAATATGGCCATAGATAACCTTTCAGCTTCATGCTTAATTTTCATGAATAACCATCTGTAAAGAATGCAGATTAATGGAGAGCAGAGATGATCTCTGCCAGTGTCAATATGTTAACTTTACTGTATTGCTGATATGGCACTTGTTACTATAAAATAGCATTTCCTCACTGTATAAAATTGTCAGCTGCTGTTTTCAGAAAAGTGATCCTTCCTTCTTTTTCCACTTTTTCGTACTATTTTTGGGTTGTAAAAAAGCATTTTTTAGCATACAGTGTGACTACCTGTGTCAACAAAACTGCTAATTATGGTTCAATTACTTAGCAAACACTATTTCCCTTCCCCCCAGCTGTGGATGAGTCATGATGTGGAAGAGAGTGAATATCTGGCTTTTTCTCCTTGTTAGCCTTTATATATTTATTGAGATTCATGTAGCTCCTGTGACAGAGCTGGTGTAAGCAGGGTATTGGTTCACTTGACTCCTGGTTTTGAACAAACGTATTTAAACTTATTTTAAAAGTCCAAAGCCACAACATCTGTCTATATCCAGAACAATATCTTTTGCTTCTTGTCTTGTATTATTCCTTCTTTGAATTATATTTAGTTTTGGATAGCTCAGCTTGCAGGTTTTGCAGATAGTTCTCTGAAATATCTACCCATGGCTAATGGACTGGGAGACCGAGGCCTGGGCTGTGGTGTGTGCTGCATGTGCCCTTACTGATATGTCCTTGTCATGGTGAAATCTTAAACACTGACAAAATGCCATCATAGGGAAGGCATGACTTGGGGCAATGTTGGAAGTGTCCCTTAAAACCTCTGGTTTTTGGCTGTTCCAGGTGTGAGATGCCCCCCATCTGCTCTCATTCACAGAATCCACCAGGCCCAGGTGTTAGTGTGGTTATTGGCAGTGGTTTGAGACTTCAGAATGGGTGTGAATCTGAGAAATAAGTGGTAACAGAGATGAGTTTGGAGGAAGATGTGCATTAGCGAATGTGCTTGCCCAGGAGAGGAGCCTTGCAGAGGAGGTGCGAAGTGCTGATTTAGTTAGTTCAGAAACTTCCAGATAGCTTGTCACTTGGTGAGAATATTGATGTTCTTCTGAAACAGAAATGCACATGAGCAGAAAATCTATATCCCAACATACACATTTGTAGACAATATGAAAGGACTGTTTAGAAAAATAGCACATCAATGAGAATTCATTAGAGCCTTTCTCTCATTGTAGTTGAAATACCTTCAAAGAGAAGCTAACAATTAAAGTACGTTCAGAAGCAAAATAGCCTTGTAGGCATTAGGAAAGGGGTGGGTAGAAGCTTACATGTTAATAAAATATCCCAGATAGAGTATTATTTTACATCTCATGTTCTTTAGTTAGCTCCCTTGGTAACTTAGAAAATGGAGAATAAAATTTACAATTATAGCTGATTAGATATTATGAGTTCTCAACAAAGTATGTTTATGTTCTGTATGCAATTATTGCAGAGTTTCTGGGCACAACTCTGTAGTTGAATCTGAGCTATCTTTTGTGTTGAAGTAATTTAGTCTCTTCTGTTATGTATGAGGAGAACATACTTCATTCTTCAAACTATAGCAATCTTCAGATAAAGAATTTTTTAAAATCAGTTTGTCTCTTATAACTAATCTAATTTCATGAAATAATAGCTATGCAATTTTGATTGTGTCAAGTGTGATTATGTAGGCTGCATTGGAGTTTCAATAAGCAATGTTCTCAGTTTGGAAGAAATAAACCCAGCCACCCTCTCTGTCTGCCATTCCTCATCCTGGTTTGCTGACCTGTGCACCTTCAAGTGCGTCAGCCGTGTGAATCCCTGTTGTGGGTCTGTGGATTCTCTGGGCTCTTGTGTGTTTTGGCGTGGTCGTCAGGCAATGCATTGCTGCGCTGTATTGCAAGGAAATGGAAACAAGGAGGCTCTGGTGTTCTGCCTTTTGCTTTCTCTTTGGATAGCTGGACTCTCACTAATGCAGCCAATGGTTTTCAGCCAACTCAGAATTTGTTGCTCTCTACTATTAAGTAGTGTCATTAAGAGTATATATATTTTTGTTTTAAAGTTTTGGGAGAGAATATACTGTAATTATCAATCTTGCAAACTTTGAATGTGGATTTTTAGCCTTAAGTTTAGGAAATGTGACTTTAACCACTGTCAGATGTGAGTTGAAAGAATAATTGCATAAGTCAGATTTTGGTAGACTTGGACTCTTGATAATGCTTATTTTTTCTAGGCATTATCCCTGTGAACCTAAATTGCATTGATTGCATAGTTACTGGTTAAACTCATACTGTTTCTAACAGTTCAGTTTGTTGGGATTGTTCCTTTTGACCTTCTTTCTTTTTGATGTAAAGGTCTTATATAAAATCTTGAAACCTGGAGATGGATATTGGTAAAATAAAGCTAAAAGATGCTAATATGAATGCCAGAAGTTCACTGCTTCTTCAAGCACATGTCAGCTCAGTGTTGTGGCCAAACACTGAAGGGCAACTGCTGTTGTGAAAGTCTGATCGTCTGTTTGCTAACAGCTGTTGGGGGGGTGTCACTACTGGGTTAAAAATATTTGATTTTGTGACTCTTGAAATATTTTCTGATGTGTATAGCTGCTAAACCACTCGTAGTTCCAGCTTTAGTTGCATTTTAACAAACTATTTTTTTGGTTAGTCAACCTTGATGATATGTTGTGTGCAGTGTTTAAAGCTGAAGCAATGCTGCATCTGCCAGGAAGGATGTAATTGCTGCTTTTGAAAGGGACTTTGTCACATTGACTCTCAAATCCTTTTTTCCTGTTGTAGGTTTCCCAAAGGCACAGTGCTGCGATGCCCCGGAATGCCTCATGGCAGAGGTCCCCGTCTGCCCCGCTGGAGCGTGGCACTGCCCTGTAGGGAGCTGGGTAAGTGTGACACCCATCCTCGGTGTGGGCAGCACTGCCTGACACATCTCACCTGTTCAGATGGGGCTTCCTGGTAGCTGGGGCAGACCTGGTAATGTGGACTGCTTCATCAGCCCCTTCTTGTGCACACGTGCAGCTTGCTGTGCTCTCCTGGCCTAGGGTACTTTGGAAGAAGATCTGCCGGGTGGAGATGCGCATGCACTTTCTTTTATTTTGGATGTGCTTTAGAGAGATTCCTCCAGAGAGGTGGCTGTGTGGGGGATGAATGGGAAGGATATTGAGACTGAATTGGCAGGAGGTGAAGGTGTTCACTAGGATGGTGAGCTGACCCTTCACCAAGGCATCTTTTAGTGCCAAAGAGAAGTGCTCGGGTGGGGAAGATAGTTTAGAAGAGATACATTTGGTACACGCTCTTGCTCCGCTCTCTTAAAAGTAACAGGGGTCTGGAAAACCATTGGCTTCTCTGCCATTAACCAGGTTGATTTCCTTCACACATCATGAGTCTCATCGCATCTGCCATGTGGTACTAAATTTTTTTAGGTGATGCTACCTGTTTTGGGGTAATTTCTATGTGATACACCTGTTGAATTATTTCCATTTTGCAAATTAAAGGTGTAGTGAGTGGATAAAACCTCCTGTTAGATCCTGTAAGAAAGACATTTGGCAGTTTTCTGTGCCTGAATTGGAATTGGGCCATTCTTTGTGGTTTTATTAGTGTATAGTCAGCATATCTGTTAGGGTGTCTTGCTGAGCTACAGCAAACACCGCTTACAGTTCCTGTCTTTGTGAATCAGTCTTGACACTTAAGTGCCAGTGGTTGTTGGCTTATGGATGGTTATCAGCTATTATAACTGTGGTCTTTTGGACCTAGATCCTTCTCCCAGTAGCCCTGGTAAGAAGTCCCTTGGGTCTATGGGGAATCTTTAGGAATGAATCCATCTGTGCTTATGTCAGAGGGAAGGACAGCTGAAGTGCTAACTTGTTTTAATTGCATGTATGGGCCGGAAAGAGATACATATCTGAAGTAAAGAAATACTGTCTTTATTTTTCTACAGCTAAGAACAGTCCAGCTGAATCCTCTTGAATAGCCTGGAGCCTGAATATGCCAGGCTGAGCTGAGAAGAAATTATACTGATTTATATAGATAACACAGGCTGATGCTGGGATGGTTCTTCAGATTTCTGGCTTAGGAAAATTGCAGATTACTGATGGACTGTTGCCCTTTGGATTTAATTCAGACTCTGACAAGAATGCATTTTCATACTTCGAATTCCCTGAGGCCAAATATTTGCAGTTTTGGTCTACTAATGTACTTGCTTTAGTAAGCATCAGCTAAACCAGGCAGTGATTGACAGCCATTGTCAGTGTCTGACTTAATGGGGGAAGATACTGCTGATATTGAAATTGCCTATTCTCAGGAAGTGACCTTCCAAAGTCATGCTCTTAACCAGTTGTCTCTTCTTGTCCCAGCCACTCAGCAACAATCATTTAACTTCTGATCGTGTTCTGATCAGGGAATTCTGTTCTGGACCAGGGTTACTCTGCCTCCCTGGAGGGACTGCACTTCTACTCACCTCTAAGCAGCACAGTGCAGTTCCTGCTCTTCTCGCCTTGGGGTCTGGTTAGCCGAGTTACCTTGTCACCAGGATTTTGGGGCCAAACCACTGCTGTTAGCCCAAGTGTTTGAAGCTGTTTCTGTTCATCATGCTTTGCATTCATTATACTGGCTTCTTGTAGATACAGTTTAAATTCACCTCACCGGTATGGCTGCAGTTCTGAGGGCCAGGATCTGAGCCTGTGCCAGACACCTTTGAATCTGAAGTACTTCAATTTTTAATTTTATTTTTTTTAGTAGATTTAGCATTTGCAAGTGGTCTCCTGTTTGAGGTTTTGCTATTAGCTCAAGCTGGGAGCCAGCGAAGCTTTGAAGTGGTGAAGTGGTATCTGGAAAGAGGATATCTCAGTCTCTCCCTTCAAATATGATTCGCATCCCTCCAACACTGAATATATAATTAAAGTATATCTTTTTCAGAGAACTTTTAAAACTCTTCCAACAGTTGATTGTTGACTTATTATTTAGACTAGGGTGGTTTAGTTCAGTAGAAATAGGCCTCGTAGTTGTTTTTAATGCTGCTTTTACGTGTGAGCACCTTCCAGCAATAGGTTTTTTTAGGGTCAGTTGATTTCTATCCAGCCATGACTGGCATTCACTGAAGGTTGATTCTTGCATATACTAATTACTGGTTAAACTGGTTTGGAAATACTAAACTAAAACATCATTTTGGGCAACCTAATCTGAAAATGGAAATGGTTATTTGGTGGAGTGCAGCTGTAGCTCCCAGCCTCTGCCCTACATTCCTGGATTCCTAGTGCTGAGTTGGAGCTTTCCTTCATCTCCCGTGCAGCCCAGTGAATTTTAGGAGCTGAAACAAGACCATTGCAATGGCTGGTGGTCTGGGCTGTTGAACAACTCTGGCTTCAATGAGCATGGTACTAATGTGTCTCTCCCTCCTTTACACTGTTCCCAGACCTGTACTTGGAGAACCCTGTGAAGATGAGGAGGTTGAAGGCAATCTTGTGGTTGTTTATTGCTATTTATTTTCACTAGCATTGCTGCTTCGGATATTCAGCACATATATTTAGTTAGCTGCAATAGATGTATACCCCACCAAATTCTGCATGTTCAGACAGTGTTATCGTATTTTCTTCTAATTTTCAAATCTCTTGGGTTTTTTTTCCTTCTTCGTTTTGTTTTGTTTTGTTTATCTCCTGAAGGAAAAGGAAGTGCATGTGTTCCTGCTCACATGATATGTCTTGCTTCTGGTTCTCTCTCTGAGTCTTTATCGTCACATCTGTTTTCTTTAGGTGTCTGTATTGCAAGTGCCTAACTTGGAAACAGGCTTTTCTTGACAGCTTGCAGAAGGCACTTTCAACCTGCATTTCTTTTTCTTGTATCCATAAGCAAAGCAGAAGTACCCAGTGTATGATTTTCAGTTTCTGACACGAATGAATCAGAATTCTTTTGCTTAACAGATTTTTGTCTTTGTCAGTATGTTGTTCTAGGGACTGTTTGCTCTCCTTGTTCTTTACATGTATTTTTCTGTGTAGGGTTTCTGCATTTCTTTTTTGCTTTCACCTTTCTTTAAATTTAATCAAGAAAGAACATTTTGGTAGTGTGGTACTTCAGTCATCTCTTATCTAATTTTTTATTAAGGTTTATTCCTTCCTTCATTCCTTCCTTTCTGGAATGACTGTAAACTTGGCTCAACCTGTGGTGGGATGCTTGTTTTGAGAATGTTCACATGAGGTGATTATGTTGTATGGGAGGAAGCTACATACTAAGCAAATGATCAATTTGCTCTTTTTAGCTGTACTCTGTTTATAACCTAAGAAACACGTGAAAATATGTGAACATATTTAGTCAGTCTGGATTTCGTCTCAGATCTGGCATGTCAAGGGTCTTGGCACTGAGAGCATTTCCCTGTCTCTGCAGCCATCCTCATATTTTTAAATTAAATTTGCAAAAATGATTCTTCTGAACACTGCAAAGTCATAAGAGAGTCAAATGGTCTATTGAAAATGAGAACACAATGACCCTTTTCACCTTATTCTGTGTTTATGATAAAACACCAAGATGTTGCTCTCAAAAGTTCCTGGATCCTGAAATGCTGGATACAGCCTTGAAGAAGAGGCCACATGCTCCTTCTTTCATTTTCTACCACTTACTAGTGCCTTAGTTCTACTATTGTAGTACCTTTTTTTTGACGAGAACATCTATGAGAACGGCTCCAAAAGTAATGCCTCCTACTTTATGATGTTGGCTCTCAATGTCAGAGGCAGATGTTGATGGTATGGCAGTAGAGGTTAAACCTTCCCACCAATATTCCGTTATATTTTGTTGCTGGCAGCAGAGGGGCAGTCTGACAGAATGACATCTGACATGGAAGTGTGTATGAAGCGAAGATGTGAAACTGAATTCCTCCACGTAGAAAAAATTACACCTGATACGTGCACCAACACAACTCATTGACACTTGCTGAACATTTCTGGAGACCAAACAATGGATTTGAGCACAGTGAAGTGGTGGGAGGTGGATTTCAGCAGTGGTAGCAGTGATATGAAGCCACACTCCAGATGGCCATGCACAGGTGTCATAGCACAAAATGAATAGTGTCTTGATCATCTCATCTGAGCAAGTCAGCTAATGGTGGTGACTATGCTGAAAAACAATGTTTTGTAGCTGAGAATTTGCTCCATGAAATAGTGTTATTGTTCTCTTTGTATCTCTTGTAGTTTCTGTGGAAACAAATAGGAGACATTACTTTCAGAGCTACCTACATAGATGTCTATTTCAATTGATTACATACATTTATCTTCTGTGAGATATTAGTTCTACTCCCTCCTTTCCAAGTTGTGGACCTTTTGTGTTCCACTGAAATCCCAGTGAGGAGGCCAACTAGCCCCCTCAGAGTGTCCTCAGAGGCTGGGCTCTGCACTTACTATGGGCATGATCTGGGCAGTATTAGTACAATAAAACTACAGTACCTTGTGGTGAGTCTCAGTGCATCACAATTATTCTTAAGCACTGAATCTATACCCATTTTCAAGGGAGGTTCATCTTGCTATAAAAGCTGCCCATTAGCATTGAAGAGGAGGAATCTCACCCAACTGGGTGTTGATTTCTGCTATCTTGCCTAAAGTTGCTAATATGTTCTCTTCATTTTAACTCTATTTAGGAGGACTTACAGGACCCTCTCTGGGAGAGAGGAGTATTGCCAGTCCTCTGCTGAGGTAGTGTTTTGAGGAACCTCTTGATTTCTTCATCTCTTATCATTATCTGCAAAGCTTCCCTAGACTCTGATAACCTGATTAGGGAAACAATCTGACTAGGGAAACATATCTGACTTCTCCATTGTCTGAAGCTTAAATTCATCTACTTAATCTCATGACATGGGGAAGGAACCCTCTATCATGATAGAGAGATTTCTTGTTGCTGTAAGGATGCATTGTCTGTTCACTGTCCACCAGGTGATGATCAGTTGGTATTTTCTGGGGATCTATAGATCTGAATTTTGAGTGAGTCTGTCATCATGCCAGGTGCCCTCTGTACACCTCAGGCTGATCTCATTTATGTAATGTCAAAAGTAAGTTATTTGATCTTGGAATCAAATTCTTACTTCTGCATTTCTATTTAGTTGTGTTTTTACCTCTAAATCTTTCAACTTCTTCTGAGGCTGAAATATTCCTGCTACTTTTTGTCTATCAAGAGGGCCAAGGGACTTGCTAGAAAGCTGCTAATGCATTTCCCATTGCTGTCCTCAGCCTAGGTGGTGTCAGTAGCCGCTTAATCTCCACAGTTCATTGGATTTTTGTTGCAGCTTCCTTCCCGTTTCTGCCATGAACTGTGCTACAGCTGATTGACATAGAGATTATTTGGATTTTGACAGTTGGGGGGGAGGCATTATTTATAAACTTTTTTAAGTTTCTTGGTGAGGCACAAGGACAAGCATGCAGGGCTGTCAGTGCTGTTCACGTGCAAGAGAGCATGTGGGGGAGCAGAGCAATGACCAGACAACAGGCTATAAAATGCAGCAGGTAGAGGTGGTGTTTTTTTTTTTTTTTTAAAGTACACCTTTGTGTATACCAGCATTCATAGAATCATTAAGGTTGGAAAAGACCACTGAGGTCACCTAGTCCAGTCATCCCCACCATGCCCACTAACCATGTCTTCAGTGCCACATCTACACATTTCTTGAACACTTTCAGAGACAGTGACTCTACCACCTCCCTGGGCAGTCTGTGCCAATACATCACTACTCCTTCTGAGAATAATTTTTTCCTAATATCCAATCAATATCCAATAACCACTATGTATTTCCAAGAGGAAAAAGATTCAGTGCAGGGATTTTGATGGTGAGACTAAAAATATAGGAAAAACGTAAAAACAGTTAAGTTTGCCAGTGCTGTTTAAATACTTTGTGTCATTTTTGTTGCTAGTTTAATTTAATTAAAAAAAAAAAAGTTCCTGTGATGTATAATCATGGCTACTTCAGATCCAATGTGACTACAGGAGAAATATCTTCAGTACAAAGACTCCTTCTGGTCCACTCTTTCTCTGTTGAAGTAACTGAGAATTATAAAGAATGTACAAAATATAGTCATAGCTTCAGAGTGCACAGAAGTGGATGTGAATGTTGAACAATAATCACTGTGCTAGAAAATATTTCTGAAATAGTATGTGCTTTTTCTGTGGTTGGGTTTTTGTTTGTTTCTTTTCTTTTTAATAATGCCAAATCCAGGTAGTTCTCGAAGTCTTAGTCAGCAAGTAGACCATACTGATTTTGAGGCGTAGGTGGTTATATTCACTGTTGGAGGGGGCTTGTAGGGACTTTATCTTGAAAATTATTTTTAACGGGATGAAAAAGGCCCCAATTATCAGTCACTCTTTCCTGTCTATATAATAAAGGAATGAAAGATCACAAATCAGTAAATGAGAGGAAAAAATGGGAATAACATCAGGAAATAGATCAAGACATGCTGAACAGTACTATGGGAACAGTAAATTAGAACAGCTGTTTTTGGTTTTTCTGGGAAATCAAGAAGCATAAAAAAAAAAAAAGGATAGATTTTTCTTGGATTGCACTTCTCTTTCTGCTCTCAGGCTTTCCCCGCCCCTTGGACTTTCTGCTTTCCTCCATCGTTTTTTCCTCCTTTTCTTGAAACAGTTGGTTCATTGAAAACCAAACTGGAGCCTACAAAGGCTCTACAGTGAAAGAAGAATAAAGGACAGAGGTTCCAAATGTTGTTGATCTGGGCTGGATTTGCCTGTAGCTCTTGTTCCTGCTTTGCGATCCAGCCATGCCCTTGGAAGTGAAGCAGGGCTGAGGGCCGCATGGCGATGTTGGTGGCACTGGGCCCCAAATCCCACTGCCTTTGTGATGCACACACCCCTGCCTTCTGAGGTACACGAAAGGATGCCTGTGGCTCGTGGGTGTATGATTTATGGCCTGCAAACCAAGGTTGGCCAGTTTGGCAGCACAATACTCGTGTGGGCTTTTACTACATTTTAGTGGTATTTTGGAGGTTTATTTGCTATTACAAGCTTGTCACTCCAAGAATATAAATATGAAATAAAAACAGTAAGGTTTTTAAATGCAAAAGAATTCAAGCAAAAGTATAAATCTGTCTACCAGCTTTTAAAGTTTTTGTTTTTAAATATAAAGGGCTAGTAGCCCATTGTTATTTTTGTGAGCTTTTCAGAAGTGTAGTGCTTCTGCGAACCAGACTTCAAGAACTAAGGCTTTGAAAGAGCCAGATGATATTGTGAGACTCGAGGGGGAAAGATATGACGCTTATAACACTGCAGATAGCTCCTTCAAGTAGTCCCTCAGCTTCCACAGCCCTTTATTCTGGGACATGAAAGAGAAATTGGAGCCAGTGCAGGATTACAGAACTAGGTTACAAACCTGGAGCTAGACTATTTGTTTAGTTAAAGTGTTAGACATTTATTTTATATGCTTATTTTGGTTTAAAGACTGTATGTATCTGGAAAACTCCTCCTTACTCCACGAGAGTTCTTCCTTTCAAGTAATTAAAGCAAGACAGTAAGCAGCAGAGACAATGAATTGTAAAAATTAATCGCTGGCTACAACAAGAATTTGAACCTCATCCATCTGTCAGCCAAAAAAAAAAAAAGCCTTTCAAAAAGCAGATGGTCCTGTAGCTAAAACAAATCTGGACTCTGGCAGACAGAGTGAGAAGTGAGCACTGTGAGAAGAGGAGAAGCGCTGTGCTGGGAACTGCCCGTCCAAGCGGAGGGCTGTGGCTGCTTCTGGGAGGGGGAAAGTGACAGTGCTGGTGAGGGAAGAGATGATGCTATCACATGCAATAGTGATCATCAGAAGTCAAAACTGGTAACTTCAATTCCACACACAGGCTCACAAGAAAAGAGTATTATTCCTAGAGCTCAGTTTCATGTGCTTTTTCTGAAGAGTGCTGTCTCCTATGGAGTGTTGCTGAGCATCTTATGTGCAGTCTGAGTGTTGCCATCAGTGGCTCTGCGTAGGACGGATTCAGTCCTGCAGTGGAAATTGCAGGTTACCATTACAGATATCTATTTTAGACTAAAGTTCTATAATTCATGCTCTGCATATGCATAAATATTTGTTCTTACTGCTTCAGTCTAGCGAGGTTCTTAAATTAGCAACCCAATTAATAAATAATGCCAGCTCTCCATCATTTAATATTGCTTAGATGATAGCAAAATACTTGACAGAAGTTTTTCTGCTTGTTAGTCTTATATGTACTTTTGTGGAGATGAAGCTGTAGTCATACAGCTTTAACTGGGAGTTCTAAAGAGAAAGATCACTGAGTGCTCTTCATCAGATTAATTGCTGCAGTGGATAAGTAAAACTCAGTGTTGGTTGTATGCTTGCCACAGATAGCACAATCCGTGTCTGGTAGTTGGAGTTTGTGGGGTAACTCTTGCAGGTGGCTTGACCCTGAATCACCCAGCACCCTGCTAAAAGCAGGTGGGTGGCCATTTACTCAGCTCACACTGAACCTTCTCTCAGACACAAGCAATACTCTCCAGAGTTTTTCCATCCTCTACATCTACAGCCAGCTGATGTTTCAACAGTACATGGTGGGAAGCTCTCAAACATAGTTGAAAAGTGTAGTTAGCTCAGATGCATCCTTATTTATAGCAGGAAAAATAAGTACTTCAGGTACAGTCTTAATCTATGTGATGTTTGTAATGGATTAGAAATAAGAAGACAAATGTTTTCATAGCTACAAAAAAAGCAGGGGAATGACTAGAGAGAAAATGATAGTGAAGAGCCAGGTCATGAACATCTATCTCATGGAGTGTCATGGACCAGCACCTTAGTGGTGCCCTGTGCTGCTGGCTGAGACAGAAAATAGTGAGAGATGCTGTCTGCATCCCTCAGGATGAGTTTTATGTCCAAAGAGACAACACCTGCCATGCACATAGGAAAAAAGCCAGCCAGAAATGTTTTGCATGATTGGTGAATATGTAATTTGGTTGAAATGAGTCACCCTCCCTCTCTACCGCTGTTACATTTGTACTTTTTCAGCGTTTGTTTGTTTGTTTGTTGTCTTCCGCAAGTTAAGATGTTTGTTGTCTTCTGCAAGTTAGATGCATGAGTTAAAAATGTTCTGATAGTCACAAAAACAGCTTTAAAACCATGTCCATGGCAAGGAATACAACTGTCCAACCTGGAGCCTTCCTCTTCTGCCTCTTTAGCAAAATGATCTAGAGCAGAAGATGTGAAGAACCCCAGCATACATGGTTATGTGTATAGGGAGGGCTTCTTCCAGAGCTCATCAATTTGATTCATCCTCTCACCCAAGAACAGTGTGGACTCCTGCAGTCTTCATCCTCATGCATGTCTAGTATTCTATCTTAAGGGAATCTTAAAGTATGTAAGCTTTAATTGTCACTTAAACATATGAATAAGAGGTGTGAAAGTCGGTGTGGGGCTTTCTTCTGAAGGACTGGTCATAGTGTTCCATGGTTATTGTACTGGTGTGCTCTAAAAATAATGACTTTTAATGCATGTCATCGCATTTCAATGACCCAGAGAGCAAAAGCTGGAGAATGCCTTTAGCTTGAGAAGTAAGGTGCTTGAGGGGAGGAATCCAGTTCCAAATACATTCTCTGCTCTGTTCACAGTACTATATGCACCACAGTTTCTCACCTCGGGGAGGTCTGCGGGGCTGCATTGAAAGTGCCGGTTTGGCATCACTGATCACTCTCTTCCCAGCGCTGGGTTATGACTGCTGGGATGATGCCAGGGATAAGAGGTGTCCCTGAACCATCACTTCTTCAAATGGGTACACACGCCTGAATGCTGGGCCCCAGAGGAAGTGGGATTCCCTATCCTGAAACTTCAAGTGACTTTGTCTTCCAACTGAACCTTGTGCTAGAGTGCCTCATTTTGTGTCAATACATAGGAAACTTGAAACTCTGGCTAAACTTAATTCTTTTTTATTTATTTGGGGTGAAAAGCTGTCTGGGAGAGTGCCTGAGTTTGTGCCAGTTACTGATGCAGCCACCAAATAAAACCAATAAAATTGGATGTGCTCTCTGCATAGTGTTAAGGCATAGGGAAGCATGAGTTTATACATTCATAATTTAAGATGTGTTCAGTTTTCCTTCTGGTCTGTTTTATTGTTTCATTATTCTATTTGCTTGAACATTGAGTTTTATTAAAAATTGCTCTTCCTTGGGATGTTTGTATGCGCAGAGCTGCTGTGCTGTTCTCCTCAGAGCAATTTGTTGACTCTTCACAGTAAGTGGAAGAGTTGCAATTGTCTGGGCTGGCAATCATTGCAATGCTGGCTGCAGCACTGTGACAAATGTGTGTTGCATTGTGTTGAGGACAGTGCAATAGTGCAAGTCTGGCTTCTGCCAGTATAGAAGAGCTGCCTCCATCTCCTTTGGCCTCCCCACTGACAAATCCCGGGCAGGAGGGATGACGCTGGCATGGCCTCACGTCCAGCACAGTCCCACACCTCCTGCTGAATCGTGACACCAGCGAATGCAGAGTGTTCTTGTGTTGCCATTTGCAAATGCCCCATTTTTCTATCAGCACAGTGTGCCAGTCTAAACCATGCTGTAAGAAGCTATTTCATTTCTACACTGCTCTGGGAGTGCACATTTCAGTGTTGTGGTTTCTTGTGGTCAGTGAGAATGTGTTCATTAAAACTAATTTATCAAGATCTGTTAATGGGTTCATGAAGAAAATGAATCAGGCAATTCGTGCATCTTGTGAAGTATTCCTGCTCAGATGCTTTTATCAAAGTGCTGGTACCCAGCTCCCCTTCTCTATTTTTTCACACCCCTCAGGAGTGTCTTTGCCAGGCTGCTGTTGATGCAGTAATTTCTTGAAAATATTAGTGGGAAAATGGGGTTTGAAGAGAAGATTAGGCTTATGGCTGTGGTACAGGAGTAGGAAGGAAAGAAAAAGGTAGAATTCACAGGCACCTTTCATATATCAAATTTGCTGTAATAAATGTCTGTAAAATACTTGAAGGAAAATGAGTTGTCGATCATGGTGGTGGTTGTGGTTTCTTTTCTTCTTTTCTTTTTTCCTTCTCTAAGGAAATGGAAACCTCTTCAAAATCAGCAAAAAGGGATCAGTAAAATCAGTGTGTCTGATGGCCGCAGCCCCTGGAGGACTGCATCTCTTGTTTTGATGTCTCCACAATGCATGGTATCTTTAAGATCTTTCTATGTTATGGGTTCTTTGGTGCACCCAAGAGTATTTATTAAATGTTAAGTAAGTAATACAGTGAATATTTTCAGAATTTGATGCCTCTTGGGCACTTTAGATCTCAAGTATATTGTGTTTCTTTGAAAACATTAATTTGTAGTAAATCTTTAGTGTAAGTTAAAGATTGCAGGATTAGCATCCTGGATTAGCAAACCAGTGCTCTGCAAGCTGAGTCCTGGCTAAACCCCAGCTTTGTGTGCAAAAAGCAACTGAAATAGAAGGAAACAACTGTGGTAGTCTTGCAGCAATGGATTAAAATTGGACAGCTGAGGCTGTTGCTGCCCAAAATCGGTCATCCCACTTCACCACTGACCTTGAGGATGGGATATCTGATTTTTGCTTGCCCTAATATAGTGATGGTCTGCAGATTTATTGAGTGGAAGAAAGCCTCCTGCCATGGCAGTAGTGGTGGTCAGGTCTGGGGAGCAGTGTGGAATGTGGAGGGAGGGAAAGGGTGATGGCCTTCAGCTGATTTAAATGGGCCAGAAGTCACCCAGCCCTCTCCTTTAATACTCTCCTTTTATACACTGTGATTAAGTGTCCTCTCTCACGATAACAACTCACTGGAAAGTGGCTGGCAGGTAGCGTAGCAGTCAAATGGCTGCGTGTTAGGAGGTGTCTGATGATACCCCAGTATCCCTTGTCAGGGACTCCAATAGCTCCAGCATGGAGCACGCCTGGAGTTTCTATGGCAGTGCAGTGCATGGCTGCGTGAGTTGTGCTGTGCTCAGTGTGCTAATGGCCACAAATTGGCTAGGCTCTGTTGGGAATGACAGGGTGATATATATATATATATATTTTTTAAGATCTAGTTCCTATTTGTACTATTCTTGCTCTGAGTGCTGGAACTTTTTTTTGGGAACTTTGACAGAAAAGGGAATTTTTGTTAACCTCCAAAAATAAAAGGTACTGAGTTACAATATGAAGAAACATTTGAAATAAAGCAGAAAATTATAGCAAATATTTAATTTTTCTTTCAAAAACCTTGTAAAGTCAGAAGTACCTCCTATCCAAAAAGCTGCTGGCCTCTGACAGCTCTCAATGAAGTGTCCCTTTGTGTCCCCTCAAGATGAGCGGGACAAACCCTCTGTTCCTTTTTGCCAAACAGTGCTCATTCTTTGATCATTCCTCCCACTCTCTGCATGAAAACATTTCCATAACTGTTAGAGCCATTCCAGCCCACCAGATGGGGGTATAAGGTACCATATACAGAAATGGGGAGGCACCTGGGTGTGTTGCACGTGAAGGAATTTGGGAGACTGAAGTCCCCCTGTCTGAAGAGCAGAGCTGGAGCACCCGTGGATGAAGGGCATAGGGGAAAAAATGCAAGTTCATGTTGGTATCTGCCTGTCCTTTCCCAGCCAGTTCATGGCTTCTCATCCAAGAGGTGTGCTAGGTATGCATGTTTCTCCATGCAACACAAAGCTGTTCTCTTAGTCAATTGAAATTCAGAAAGAAGGATGAAGGAGGTGCACAGAGATGGGAGCTGTGAATGTGATGACAAAAAAACTTCATGATACCATTCTTTGCTATAACATAATAAATAGTAAAGCGATGCATAGTTATAATACCACACACCCACTGTGCTGTGGGAACTGGAAAAGGCAATGCTCAGTCAGTGAGAGAAGGAACAGTATGAAGAGAAAAAAGTTTGCTGGCATGCTTGAGTTCTGTCCAAGGCTTTGCCCAAACAAGGGGAGGGAATAAATAGCTGAAGGATGGGAAGAAGATGCTGCGTGACCTTGTATTCACATTGGACTAAATGGTGTTGTCTGCCTATTGAAGGGAAGGGAAGGGTGAGGCAGTGTGTTTGAGGAGTGTCTGCATGTTCTGAAAAGCACCTAAGGCAGGAAATGAAGAAAGGTGTTCAGAAACTGGAAAGTTTCCTGGTTTTTATTTTTCTTTCGTATACTCCTGGTGGAAATAGACTGGGTTGGTCTCCCATCCTGCAGAAACAATGGGTGTCACCACAATGCCACAGCAAGTGGGAGATGAGTGAGAGAACAGTCTGAAGAAAAGAGTGTGTTTATCCTGGTTAAGAAAAGAATTGGGCGAGTTGTCATTTAGCTTCCTGAAGTGGAGCTGCACGCACTGCTTTAGCTGGTCCCTTCTGATTTTCCAGGCTAAGCAGAGGGATGCAATAATTGCCAGTTCTGCAGATCATTAGAAGCCTCTGTGGTATTCAAAGAATGTTAAAATAGAAGGAATAAAATGGGTCTTGTCCACTTGTAGTCTCTGAAAGATTGCCAGAAGGCTTCCTGAAGCAAAACTCCCCCTCATCCGCCTCTTTGCTTTGTAACGTGCAGATCTGCCTGGTCAGAGATGTATACAGCCTTTCATTTTGGATGAGATTATTTGCTGTTGTTATAATACATATTTTTTAAAGACTTTTCAGGGTTCCAAATTATTGTGCTTTAATCAGATGCCAAAAGTTATTAATATCAACTTGCTAATATTTTACTGTAGAGCTAACAAATGCAGGAAGTAGTATGTTTTATATGCTTTAAAATGCCATGAGCTCGCTAAATCTCACATTAGCATGTTCATTGCAGTGTTCTTCAGAGAGCAGTACTGAGGAAGTGGCTTCCAAGAGCAACTGGTGATAAGTGAGGCTTTGGGTGATGGGACCCATCTCTCTCTTGCCTTGGGTGCTGGTAAGGTCTCCCAGCTCCTGTCCTAGAAGTTCCCACATAATGCCATTGTTGCTTACTCAGTTGTAGGGGGCTGGTACAAAAATTTGGGATTAGATTTTGTAACCTATTGTCATACGGAATGTAACTTTGGTAGTTAAAAGTGGTTTTAAACTCTTATTTCAATGTGGTTTCAAATAGACACAATTTTGCAATGCCATCTCCTGTTTTTGCTGACTTTTATTTCAAAAGGTTGTGTTAATGTTCCCTTTTAAGAACGTTCTGAATGGAGCCCTCAGTGTAGTAGTTAGAGCCTCAGCTACATGGAAGCTCCTTCCACATTTAAAACAAACAAATAAAAAGAACAACCACCACAAAACCCAGTGAGAATCGCAAGAGAGAAGCAGCAAATTTTCTAGGCTTGCTTTATCCTGACAGAAGTCTGCCAAAATGCAATAGCTGCACCAACAAGACAATGTTTTTGGTGGAACTGAAGAGTCACGCTCGTTCTGCAGGAGGTTGTTTCTGTTCTCCTAATGTTTTACAATGCATTTTGCATTGTTCAAAAGAAGTCAACAAGAAATGTTGCAGGCCTATTTTAATAATAAATTACTATTTTTTATGGTCATGTGTGTTTGTGATCTCCCCTGCTGTTCTCAGAGGCATGCATCTTACTGCTGTTCTGCTAATTTCTCTAAACCTGAAACAAAAGCTATGTGGGATCTATGGAGGGGGAGGTGGCTGTGTAGAGCAGAAATAGACCTTGTGAAAGAGTGTGGTTGTGAAGGAGTGTGGTATCATCTATAGGTGGCTGTTGGGAATGACTGTGATAAGGATCTTGGAACATTTTGATCGATTTTTGGAAGCTATTGAGATTTTATCTAGCTGCCTTCTGTTGCTATCTCAAGCTTCATCTCTGCGCCCTGTGATTATGGGACGTGCAGCCTTCATCTTTCAGATGCCAGTACTCCTTTGCCCTTATCATTATTGCACAAAAACATGAAGACGTGGAAAGGGCGAAAGCTTCTAAAATCAAGAGGAAAAAAAAGTAAAATAATAATTTTAAATTTCCTTCTTTAGTAACCACAAGTTATCTTTTCTTGGGTCATGAGTTTTTTTTTTCAATGCTTAGGATTGGAAAGCACAGTCTAAAACCCACGAGCAGTATACATACGTTGTTGTGCATGCTTGTTTTGTGACTTGGGAACCTGACCCCTTTATTTCTCAGTGAATAAAGAGCTGTATATGATGAAACTGGACAATGGGAGCTGTTAGTTTTCCCCACTTGGTGTGTCATGGTGAAGAACAACTTTATTTCTTTTTGTAGTTGCAACTCTACTGGAGTGTCTGTTAGAAAGCAGTTGAGATGCATAGGAATATGTCCACTCATAACCCTGCTTATAAATAATCTTGTTCAGGTACTATAAAGTAATCTCAGTTGAAAACAGAACTTTTATGAAGTGTATCACTGCACAAAGGAGAAAATCTTCCTCTGTGGTATGTGTCAGTTTTATTGTCCTGTGGCCTGGACACACCAAGCTTCAAGCCAGAGTGTGAGATCTGGTCATAGTTTTCTTCATATTCTCAAAATATGTCTGCAATCTGAACTTTATTAAAGTATCTATTCCAGAATGATTTTTTCCCAAAGATCGTTTCACTTAAAAAATTTCTAACTTGGTAAAGAAAGGCCTAATCTGATTCTGGGGTGGATAAGAAATAGGGAAAACTAAATTGCTGAAAATTGCTTTGGAAATTGCTGTAAATACAGTGTAAATGTTCAATTCTTGGAACTTTCAGTGATCCTGATTAGTCCATGTGCAGGCAGGTTTTCTTTGGACAAAAGTAATCTGCTATACTAAAGCTGTTTTTCTTGAAGAGAAGAAATGTGTAACTTGAGTGCAACTCTGTCAGTTTTCTAATTACTTCTTGTTGACCAATTTTTTCTCTACTGAAATAATATGAGGTGAATGGTTTAAAAACCTTGACTGTATGACATGGCATAAAGTACCCTGGTGTTAACTTGTGTGTTCAAGTGAAATGGTAGAGTGTTTCCCACTCCCTTGCTTTTAAAAAAAAAAAAAATTGTCTTTCTCTCTCTTTCTCTCTTTCTTGTATTTATGGGGTGCATGTGCAACACGTGCTCTGTTTTGCCAGAGCACTCAGAACTTCTGGTTAGCCAAATTCCAGCCTGACACACAGCAACAGGAGTTCACCGTTAGGTCTGTAGGCCTCTTTACCCAGAGCAGATCTTGAACTGAGTTCTTGGTGCAATCAATCCATATAAAAACAGATGCCAACAATTTGTATTAACTGTGAGTTAAATTCTTATCAAAATGGATGGCCCCGGTTTATGAAACAAACAGCCCACATCTCTTGTTTCTAAAAAAATGTACCATCTGGCTCATAACGCTGATTATCCAGACGTATTACTAAAAATGTCTGCATGTCTACAGAGGAGCAAATAATTGGCCCCAGGAAAAAAAAATCCTACATTCACTTCTGAAAGTTATGCTGATTGATATAGTGATTTGTTGTCCCAGAAGGCCCAGAGATGAGGAGCCGGGGGAGGGAGGATGTTTATGGGGTGGGATTCCTCCTCCCATGGGTACAAGAGGGGCTGGTGTGTGCTGTGCTTTAAGTCCTCTGGCATTCCAGCAATGCTAACTTTTATAACCATAAAACATGATTATCCCTAAGACATGCCTGATACTGTTTGGAGAACAGTTCCATAGCAAAATGACTATAATACAGCTGAATGAGGAACTCACATGGTTTCTCTTAAAATTACAGGGCAGGTCATGTTCAAAAAAGAATTAAATATTAAATGGGGGAAATACATTGGAGCAGAGCCTAGACTCTAAAAGTAAATTGTTGAAGACTATAACCTGGTTTCCTCAATGAGTATTAATCCAAATTGTGTATAGCAGATATGGTGGTGTGTAATAGTAGTTAAGCCATAAGGATTAAGAGTCCAATTTCCTTCACATCTTTCTAAGAAATATAAGACCTAGTGTTGCATAGCAACAGTCGAAGGTATAGCAATATTTGCACATGAAAGTGCTTAGTACTTTGGGAAGCATTAGATGGCTGATGGGATAGGTAGTGAGGAAAAGGTATTACTCTCTCTCAGGGTGCTGGTTTAAATTCAGTCTTGACTGTAGTGACTGAAGACCATTAGCATCTGACAAACTAGCCACAGGTCTGCAAAAGGAGTTGCTGGGCTCTGTTCGGTTTTATAGGACCCATATTCACATTTCAGAAAGGATTCCTGTAATTGGCAGTATTGCTATTCTCTGAAAGTGCAGCAGATACAAATAGCTGTGGAGGTGCCCACAGAGCTCCTGGGAGCGCGATCCAGCCCCATCACAGCCCCTCTGCTCTCATCCTTCTGCAAACAGAGGAACTTTGGCTCTTCCCAGCTTATGATTTTTCTCTTCAGCTGTGTGGGAGACTTGGAAGAGCATTATTTAAATTTCAGAGGATCCTGGTATTTGCTTTTTGTGTTACCTGTAAATGGTTTGAATAAAAGCTTCTACCCAAGATACATTTTTTTAAATCTTCTGATATCCTCCAAAATTGTACAATGCTTTAAGTTTTCAGGATCAAATTTGAATTCCCATCGGAGGTAAGCTTTCCAGAAAATCTGCATTCTCTGTGGTACCATTTTTCAGAATGCCCATGTTCTTATTATATGGCACACATAGAATATGGTTGGACGCAAACAGGAGAGCATCAGAAGAGGCAGAGTCATGAGATTGATGGCACAACATGAAAAAAATTTGAAGTCCTGTTTGGTAGTGTTGTCCCCACATCAAACTGGTCAAAGTTTAGCAGCCTTTGGCTGGAACAGCTTGTCAGATGCCCTACATTGCCTGAGCACGTGCTCAGCTGGGCTAAGAGATGCTCTTGCAAGAGTAATGGTGAGCAAAAGATGTGAAAACTGGTAGCTGGCAGCATACAAGTGATGGAGTAATGGGATGTGTTCTTAGCATGTTTTTAAAAACAAACACAGATTAAGCTTTAACTTATTTTACAGAAATGTATATAGTCAAAGATCTCCAAGGTAAATCCAACACAACTGAGAAGCGTGAGAAGCTGTGAGAACACTTCTGCACTACATGCAAGTCTCACTCAGAGCTGACTCTCTTTCTTAACTGCCTCAAGTAAAGTTGGTAATCCTTAAGAACATTTATAACAAAAAAGAAGTCCCATTTTAAAATCTAATAATCTTTAATGACCTCAGAAAGAATTCTGTGATGGACTCCACTTCTTCACTTTAATACTGAAGATCTCAGGACATACCTAAATTAAAAGAATGACAGATTTACAGGACACCTTAATGCTTTTTTTTTTCTCTGTCAAAATACTTCTTTGAATCTTAATTTTTAAAATTTTTAGTCACTTCAAAATAAATAGATTTATAATAATTCTGTTTCTGTTGCTTTTCCTAAAGGTGAGAAATTATGCCTCTGACATATAGCTGATAACGTAATAGCAAGAGTGTGAACCGCAGCAGTAGTGAGGTCATTAATATCAGTATAGTCAGTGAAGGGAAAGAAAACCCACAGAATGCTGGTCATGAGATTAATTCTTGTGAGATTTGGAGTGCTGAAAGTCTTTGATAGAAAATAATTCACTGTTCTGGAGCTTATGTTCCTGACATGAATGCTGTGCGGGTGCTACTCCCTTGCACATGTTGGGAAGTTCAGCAAGCTTCTGCTGCTGATATGTGGAAGGTGAAGAGAAGCATTCCCTCTGCAAATGTAGAAATCTAACAGCAGATCCAAAAGAGTTTAGATGCTGTACCACTTGAAACAATGCTTCATGAATTTTCCTTCCTTTCTTTATGTACTGCACAAACCACCTGCTTGTGCCTATCTGTTATCTGTTTATTTTTATATTTGTGGATTGAAAACTACTTTTAGCAGAAGAGTTCATATTCCAACAGGCAAACTGCTGCATTTTTAAAAGAGGGTTCCTCCACACACAAAGGAAGTGCCCGGTGACACTTTTAAACACACACTCTACCCAGTATTATTATTTTTCTTGCATTTTAAAACTGTGCACTCACACATGAAATATTTTTTTGGTAGCAGTGCATGAGTGAGAACACAGGGCCGGGAGGATGAGCTGTGAGTGGAAGCAGGTGGTGTCCTTAGTGGTTCTGCCTTCCAAAGGAATCCAGCAACAGCCTATTTTAAAATAGGCGAATGATTGTAAACTTACTAATATTTTATGGTACTTGGAACCTAAACAACTTATCATGAATTCTTAAGTGCCTTTTTTTTTTTCCTTTTTCCCAGAGCATCTGATGGTTATTTTTTTATTCTTCTGGAGGCAAAAGTTTTCACAGTGCACGATTTTAAAGATGCTTGCGTCTGTCTATTAAATGTGAGACAAGGCAGTTTTCACTTGAGAATTTTGTTTAAGAGGGAAGTGATGCTGAAAAAGGAATTTTATAAAATGTTGAAAATCATATCCTATCTGAAGCACGGGTGGTTTTTATTTTATGGGGGAAATTGAAGTGTAGTCCAAAAGATTGTCCATTACCTTAGAAACGTTTGAGTCCACAACAAAATTGTTATTTGTGATCTACTTATGCATCTCAGGATCTGTTTCAGTTTTCTTTTTTTATTTCACAAGCTTTCACATGATAACTGGAAACAGAAGGAAATATATTTCATGTTTGTAATATCAGGGCCAGAATTACCATGTGAACGGAGTACCTCCTATTACATGTCTGTGTTTCTGTTTGTTTAAACTGTATTAAGTTTTGCAACTTCTTGGTGGGAATTCTGCATGCCTCATATATCTGCAAAACTCGTCACATTCACATAGATTCCCAAAGATGGTTTTGATTTAAACAGTTATTTTAGGCTCCTTTGGGACTGACTTCTACATGAACTAGATCCAAAAAGAAACTGGGGTGTTTTGCATACAAACACAGCATTATGTGTACAAAGCAGAGAAGTTAATGCACAGATTACTTTGTTTCTTTCTAAACTTGGCTGAAGAAATTTGCTAGTGCTTCTTGGCTTTTACACTAAAAGTTGTTAAAAAATATATGCAGAAACTTGGAGGATTAATAAAACCTTTTCGGTTTTTTTTTTGGCTACTGCAATGTGTCAAGATGTGTTTTCAGAAAGTGCCCCAACTTTGAATTAGTTTTTTTGAATGAAGCTATTCTAATGTAACTTTTTTGAGGTTTACTGTGTTTTCACCTTTTGAAGTTAGTTTTGTAGCAGTGGGAGTTCTTGTTTGCCCAGTGCATACCAGGGCCAATCTCATACCTCGTGCATCTCATGTTCTATTATTTGCAAGGAAAGCTTCCTTGTGCCTGAATAGTTCTATGGGCTCCTTTCTCATATAAAATTTGAAATTCAACATGTAATCCTGTGTCATCTGAGTTTATAGTGTGAAAGGAAGATGATATTTTCACTGGAGTTAGCTACTCCTAGAAACAAGTGAACAAAACCCATTTTTATTGCATTAAGCTATCTGTGAGTTTTTGCATGGAAATAATGTTTTTCTTTGGTAATTTGTGATATTCTTCTAATTTGATGCATTCCAAAAAAATCATAGGTAAAGAGTGATTTAAAGGATAGCTATCTCTTTTATCTTGCTTGAGTTTTCATGTGATTGTGTTACAGAAAACAAAAAAGGCTGTTTCCTTTGCCGCGACTTGAAATATGCACACGTGTTGTTTTTGAAAGATTCCACATTCGATGCAAATTTATCAGATGAAAAAAGGGCATTTCATCCAATTATGTGGAAGATTCGTATAAATGAATTCCTGCTCTCCAGAGCACATGAGATAAAAAAGGGCTTTCTTAGAGTAAAACTTCCACTTACTGATTAGCTAAAAAATGAAAATCAACAACAACAACAAAAAACCCACAGAAATTAATATGTATTTTTGTTGATCTTTAGTTCATTATACAGATTATCTGTCATTAAAATCTTGTTAATGAGGAACATAAAGGTCTTGCTAAACATCAGTCAGTGTTTTAGGGCCTAGTGCCACAAAAGAATAAGGATTCTTTTTCTATGCTGTATTTCAGCTGTGAGTTGAAGAGTGTGTGTGGGACAGAGGGAATATACATTTTTTATGTGTATGATGTAGTTTGTATGAAACACAGTGCTGAAGGCATTGTAACACAGACTGAAATTTCTTAATTGGATACACCTTTCAGTGCTTCAGTTATATTTCAGTGCTGTGTTATTTTTTTTTCTTAAGCTATTGAAATGTCTGAAGGGCAGAGCACAGAGGGGCTTTGCACAAGTCTTTAGGAGCCAAAATCCACAGTCATGGGATCTCAGCTGTGTTTTTCAGTACAGCATTACCTGCCATATTGAGGAACTGCTTGCCACCAATCCAATGACCAAAAGCTGTGTACATGTACAGATGTATGTATGTATTTAGGTAAGGCTGCTGCTCTGAAGTTGTCACAAGAGTTGTTCTTCTGAGAAAGTCTTGCTCAGAATGAGTAGAGGTAGCCTTTGCTGTGTGTGGTTTTGGGCCTTGCTCATCTCTTTAAACTACAGAAAGAAAGCAGACTGAGGAAAGAAACCTTGCTGTATCCTGCAGTTTGTTCCACTGGTTCCCAGGTGAAACCGTGTGTGGGGCTGCATAGCGGTCTGTATCCACACTGTCCCCCAGCAGCTGCCCTGTGCTGTGTCTCCAGTACTGTAGAGATCAGAGATGATGTTTGGAGCTCACAAGAGAGCAAAACTCCCCATGTGACAAAGCTGTTCCCAAAGCAGTGTCTGGGTTTGTGATCCTCAAAATGGGGTGGCACCTGCAGCCTGGGCTTCAGTTTCCTGTTCTGGTTTCAGATGGAATGCAAACAAGAGGTATTTTGTTTGTTGTTGGTATTTTAGAGTACACGAGCAGTACAAGGAGCTTACAGAAACTTGCAGACTCTTTGGCTTAGCCTTCTTGAGCCAAGGCAGTGGACTCTCCATTTAAGTTGGTGTGACAGTGGAGGCAGTGGCTCCACTGATGGAGCATTTGCTTTATCACCAGAGGCTGAAACCATGTGGGATGTGGCAGACAGTTGGCAACACACAGCAGAAAGCAGAAAAATACTCAGAATGAAATCCTTAGGCAAGTGGTAGGCAGGGTGTCAAACTGGCTGAGTGAATGATGAAAGGAAGAGAGTAGGTGCCTGTTTCTAAACAGCAATGCTGTGTGAGTGGCAGCAGTGAGTGTGTGGGTTGATTGGAGGAGAAAGGGCCGCAAGTGGAAAAACTGTCAGACAGAGAGAAATAGAGTTGCATTAAAAAACATATAAAGAAGGCTCTTTCTGCTCTTAGGGAGGCTTTGGAAAGGGTAACATCAGCAGGAAAAGGTGATGGTGAGGAGCATCCTGCAGTCCTCTTGAATTCAGGAATGCTGCTGCTCTTCAGTCTTAATGTGAAGACGTATATAAGCTGTTTTGCTCACTTGTTGTTAGTGCTCGCTTGTGTTTGCTCTAATCCTGTCCTTTGGCATGGTGTTCTTCATCCCTTGGCTCTGGGTCATGGCTCTAAGGCTTCTTGCTACAGCTCTCCTCCTGGCTGTGGTGGACTGCAGAGCTGTGCTTCAGCTGGTTGCCCTGTGGCAGTGTGCTCTGCTTCACTCTGCTCCACACCTCCGGCTGCCCCTCCTTGGCTGTGTTCCCCTTGGCAGTTATGAGCGCTGCTCTGAAAGTAATGCCTCCTGTTTTATTACATTGGATCCACACAGGACCTCCCAAAATCCAAACCCAACGTTTGAGAGTAGTGTCCAAACACCCCTTGACCTCCAGCACTTGCGGTCATGCCCACTGCCGTGGGCAGCCTGTTCCATGCCCACTGCCCTCTGGTGCAGAGCCACTCCCTGACCCCCACCTGCCCCTCCTCTGACACAGCTCCATGCCATTCCCTTGGGACCTGTCGCTGTCTCGAGAGAGCAGAGCTCAGCGCTGCCCTCCACTTCCTGTGAGGAGCTGCAGCCTCAATGAGTTTTGTTCAGATTTGAGTACCATTTCCTATTCCTTTCAAAGCTGTGCATATGCACATGGTTTTAGCATTTAATCTTTTTCTGTCATTCTGATGCAGTGAAAATTTCCTTAGCTCAATCAGAATAGGATCACTTCTGTCACTATCACAAATGTGTGTGAACTCTTTCTCCTTCTCTTTAAATGTGACTGCATTATTTAAATGAACTTTGTTATTCTCAGTAGTAGCTTGAGCAGATAAATTGGATTTCAAATGAATGAAGGCCATATATTCTTGCTGAAACCGCTGTTCTATTAGCTGTAGAATCCTATGATGCATCATTGAAAACCTCGCTAAGCGTTATTGGTATTTACGCTGCTCAAAAGACTTTCCACATAATATTTATCTTCAGTTTCTTTATGTGAATAGGGAAACATAGATTTTGCACTGTTTTTCCACTTTGTTCTTAAAAAGAAATACTCGGCTGGTTACTGTCCTGTCTTTCCACAGGTCTGAACCGTAATTTCATTTCAGTTGTTATTCTAGGAGAGAATATCATGAATTTAAATTACTGGGAATGTTTCTCTGAGGTTTTTGCTCCCTTTCCCTTTCTGGAGAGCTTTAAAATGCTGAAGAAAATTTCTGGAGAGCTTTAAAGCTGACACGGATACCCTTCCACAGCATTTTTCCGCTAAAAAGTCTGGACTTCATTTTTTAAGAAAGAATAGAACTGTGACAATTTGATTAATATGAAACAATAAATAGCTTTACTATTATTTATATATATTTTAAACCCTAGATGGTCTTCTAGTTGGCACTTGTTAATTGACCTGTACTGACTCTGATCTCCTGTTGATGAAGTTACATCTCTGGGAAACAGCAGGTCATTGGGACACACTGGTGGTGCTTCCAGGAGTGCAAATTGGAAACCATTCCCCTGTTACTTGCATAAGTTTGCATGGTGTGTCATTCACAGAGTTTGAGATACAAGTGTTACGAGGATATAGATCATAGTGGAACTCTGTTTCAAAATAAATATTGTGTGTGAACTTGAGTGTTTTTCAGCCAAAAAAAAAATCCCCCCCCAAAAAGGGGAGTTTGATTATAGGGAACTATTGATATTAGCATTTGAATGCGTTTTCTATTTAAATTAAGAAACTTTTGTGTGTCTATTGTCTTGTTTGCACAGACTCCTACAAGAACTGTAGACTAAAAGCAGTGTTGAATAGGATTCATATCTGCATACAATTGCAGATATTGATGACTGCATTTGCTGAAGGAGACCCGGTGGAAACAGCCAGCCTGTTTTATGAGTAAATTTTGTTCATATACTAATTTTTATAAATGAAGGACTCTTAAATCTCCATATAGATAATCCGTTGTCCATTAAATGGTGAGCTTTCCATGGCATTTTCCCATCCACCATATGCTTGTGTACTGGAAGTACCCGTGTTCCAGGTAGCTCTGTTCACCTTAGTTTGCAGCAAAATAACTTCCTCCATGTGCAGCTTCTAACCTTGTATTTGCTCCCTTCCACACTGTGAATCTTCCCCCGGAAAGCTATTTTAGAAGTGTTGGTTTTGTGACCGCTGGTGGATGTTGCTGGGACAGAGAAGACTTCTGGTGCTTTGGAAAAATAACCGTAGGAAGTCCTCCAGGATGTGTAAATGAGTGGAAAATTGGCTGTAATCCTCTTTTCCTATTGGAAAACAATAAACAAATTACCACTGAGTTACTCTGTCTGATTCCTTAGAGAAATCACTGATGTACTTATTAGCAGTTCAGGTTTGGGTCTATGTATGTGTTGTCAATTCTGTATAAACCTGTTAACTATGGTCAAGTACTTACAAATGTTTTCTGCAGCCATACAAGAACTATGTAGTGCTCTGTAATTTAGTTGTCAATTGCATTAAGTTTCTTGACATTTTCTGTCATAAGACTTTTCAGAGAGCACAACTAAGCAGCATTTTACTGATGAACTTCTGAACTTTTCCTAAGATGAGATGTGTGGAAAATCCTAACAAGGTAGGAGACAAATTTATGAGTTGGTACCTGTCAGCATACAGGAGCATGATAGGAAAACACCCCATAAGCAAGAGCAGTAAATTCTATGTTTTAAACTAGACCAAATGTCTGAAAGCACCCTAAGAATGAAAAGTGTAAATACTCCTTTCCTTTCCTTTCCTTTCCTTTCCTTTCCTTTCCTTTCCTTTCCTTTCCTTTCCTTTCCTTTCCTTTCCTTTCCTTTCCTTTCCTTTCCTTTCC